>NC_077232.1:45905713-46020713 GCF_027887165.1 Monodelphis domestica | reverse complement strand
AGTCTCAGCATGCCTTTACTTAGCCTCCCAGCTAGCTTCTCACCCTCTGTCTTAGAAGCCCTGGCTAAGGTTCAGGTGACATTCTACAGGCAGACTTTCCTGATGTCCCATTTATTTCCCAGCTCAGGTGCTTTTCTCATTCTCCAAATTTCATTCTTTCAATGTTGCAATTTTTCTTTTTCTTCTTTTTTAAGACCCTTACCTTCTATCTCAGAATTAATACTGGGTATTGGTTCTAAGGCAAAAGAGTGATGAGAGCTATGCGATGGGGGCTAAGTGACTTGCCCAGGGTCACACAGTTAGGAAGTGTCTGAGGTCACATTTGAACCCAGGAACTTTCCCATCTCTAGGGCTGGCAGTCTATCCATAAGCCACCTAGCTGCCTCCAATTTTGCACTCTTCACACACTTAAGACACTCTTTTTGACCATCTGACTCATTAGAATATAAGCTCTTGAGGACAGGGATCCATTATTTTTTGCCTTTGTTTCCCTAGCAGGCAAATGGCACATGATAGGCCCTTAATACTTCTCTGTTGGTTTCAATGGAATTGAATGAAATGTTTTATATGTGAGCCATTACTATTTATAATATCATATAGAAATCCATCACCATTTGGAAATCTAATTCATTTCTAATCAGGTAATCAACTGTACAGCTCTCAATGTCGTGTACTAGATGTTACAAGCATAAGCATTGAAGAATGCTAAAAATTAATGGCCCATGACTGCAAAATGATATCATTGTCATTTACCCATTCATTCATTCCACAAATATTGACGTGCTGGTCATACGGAAGGTACAGTGAGCTTTGGTAGCAATGACAATAATGGTCATGGTAGAATCAGAGAAGTTTCCTTAAAATCAATAGGAAAAGGGGGCAGCTGGGTAGCTCAGTGGATAGAGCCAGACCTAGAGATGGGAGGTCCTGGGTTCAAATCTGGCCTCAGATACTTCCCAGCTGTGTGACCCTGGGCAAGTCACTTGACCCCCATTGCCTAGCCCTTACTACTCTTCTGCCGTGGAGCCAATACACAGTATTGACTCCAAGATGGAAGGTGAAGGTTTAAAAAAAAATCAATAGGAAAAGAACTAGCAATAGTGGAGGCAAATTGGATCACCAAACGAAAATAGAAAAAATTGCTTAGTTTTTGTATTAGAATTAATACTGTGTATTGGTTCCAAGGCAGAAGAGTGGTAAGGGCTAGGCAATGGGGGTTAAGTGACTTGCCCAGGGTCACTCAACTAGGAAGTCTCTGAGGCAGATATGAACCAAAGACCTCCCTATAACATATACATTTAAGTTAATATTGTAGGATTTGGAGTTCTAAGAGACCTCCAGAAGTCATCTATTGGGCCCACTCCAATGTAAGGAAACTGAGGCAAAGAGATTTCAAGTGAATCACCTAAATTCACACAGCTAGGAAGCAACAGAGTCAGGATAGTTACCTAAGTCATGGGGTTGCGGGGTTTATAGCCAGGAAAGATTTGTTGCTGTTTAGATGTTTTCAATTGAGTCCAATTCTCTGTGACTCTGTTTGGGGTTTCCTTGGCAAAAAATACTGGAGTGATCTGCCATTTCCTTCTCCAGCTCATTTGACAGAAGAGAAAAATAAGGCAAATAGAATTAAGTGACTTGCCCAAGGTCATACACAGCTAATAAATGTCTGAGGCAGGATTTGAACTTATGAAGATGAATCTTTCTAATTCCATGCCAGTGTTCTACCCAGCTGCAGAAAGGATTGAGAGATCACCTGTTCTCTCATTTCAGAGATGAGGAAGTTGAAGAATAGGCTCAGTAACTTGACCACTGTGACACAGCTAGTAAGCAGTGGGGTTAGAATTAACATCCAAGACTTCTCATTCCCACTCCAGCCTTCTCATTCTAAATGCAGGGATACTAAACTATGAGCTGGGAAGCTAGAAGGCACAGTGAATAGAGCACTGGGCCTGGAGTCAGGAAGACTCATCTTCCCAAGTTCAAATCCAGTCTCAGACACTTACTAGCTATGTGACACTACCTGTTTGCCTCTGTTTCCTCATCCATAAAACGAGCTGGAGAAGGAAATGACAGAGCACTCCAGACACTTACTAGTTGTGTGACCCTAGGCAAGTCATTTAACTCTGACTCAGTTTCCTCATCTGTAAAATGGGGAAAATAATATGACCTATTAACTGGGTGACTTTAGGCAAGTCAGTTCACCCTGTTTGCCTTCATTTCTTCATCTATAAAATGAACTGGAGAAGGAAATGACAGAGCACTCCAGAGACTTACTAGTTGTCTGACTCTAGGCAAGTCACTTAACTATGCCTCAGTTTCCTCATCTGTAAAATGGGGAAAATAATAAGACCTATTAACTGGGTGACTCTAGGCAAGTCAGTTCACCCTGTTTGCCTTCATTTCCTCATCTATAAAAATGAACTGGAGAAGGAAATGACAGAGCACTCCAGACACTTACTAGTTGTGTGACCCTAGGCAAGTCATTTAACTCTGACTCAGTTTCCTCATCTGTAAAATGGGGAAAATAATATGACCTATTAACTGGGTGACTTTAGGCAAGTCAGTTCACCCTGTTTGCCTTCATTTCCTCATCTATAAAATGAACTGGAGGAGGAAATGACAGAGCACTCCAGAGACTTACTAGTTGTCTGACTCTAGGCAAGTCACTTAACTATGCCTCAGTTTCCTCATCTGTAAAATGGGGAAAATAATAAGACCTATTAACTGGGTGACTCTAGGCAAGTCAGTTCACCCTGTTTGCCTTCATTTCCTCATCTATAAAAATGAACTGGAGAAGGAAATGACAGAGCACTCCAGACACTTACTAGTTGTGTGACTCCAGGCAAGTCACTTAACTCTGCCTCAGTTTCCTCATCTGTAAAATGAACTAGAGAAGGAAATGGCACACCACCCTAATACCTTGACCAAGAAAACCCTGGATGGGGTCACAAAGAATTAGACAAGATTGACACACCCAAACAACAGCAAAAAACTGCACCAGTTAACTAAGCACAAGTTAAACTAGAAACAAACCCAGCTGGAGTAGGTGAGCTTTTCATTATAAAGTCTGAGAGCCATGCTGTGTAGAGCAGTACTCTCATCTTGACATCTGACTTCATGCCAAATGGAGTCGTTACAGAACACAAAAGCCAAGGGAGCTTTCAAAGGGAATGAGAAGACACCATGCTAAGTAACAAAACTTGTCCTTCTAGATAGAAAATGCATCAGTATGCAGGGAAGTTGGGCTCCCAATAGATCCTTCTTCCCCATCAAGATCGAATGGTTGGTTTTGCAAATGGTCAAGAACTTGGAGTTCCAAATTTCTACCGATGACTGGGACAAAGCCCTTCATGAGCCACTTGTCAAGTCTGCCAATGACGCCAAGCTGGGGGGAATCGCTGACACGATAGATGGCAGAGTCAAGGTCTGAAAGGATTTTGACAGGCTAGAACAGTGGATACATATACTGTGCGGTCATATAATTTACCTAGATTTCAGCAAAGTCCCTCAAGCCATTCTTGTGGACAAGATGGAGAGATGTTCGGCAGACAATAGAACAATTAGGAGGGTTCAGAATAGACTGAATAGCTGGAGTCAAAGAGTAGTCATTAATGATTCAAAGCCAACTTGGAAGGAGGTCTCCGGTGGGACGCCCCAGAGATTTGTGCTTGGCCTTGTGCTGTTTAACATTTTTATCAATGACTCAGATAAAGGCGTACATGACATGCTTGTCAAATCTGCAGATGACGCGGAACTGGGAAAGAGAGCCGATGCCCTGCATGACTGAATCAGGAACCAAAAGGATGCAGACAAGCTAAATGACATGTTAGCTACTCGATGTAATAAATATAAATTGTCTCGATTTTAGCAAAGTATTTGACAAAATCTCTATTGCTGTTCTTGTGGACAAGAGAACGAAATGTAGGTGAGAGGAGAGTAGCATCATAGACAGGAATGGAAATGGACCTTAGAAGTCATCTTGTCCAGCTCTCTTATTTTACAGAGAAGACTGAGGTCTACAAAAGCGAAGTAACTGTTCAATATCACCCAAGTAGTAAGTGACAGAATTATCTTTTTTTAATTTAAAAAAATTTAAATTTGATATATTTAATTGATTTAGAATTCTTTTTTCTATATTTTTCTATAGTTACATGATTCATGTTCTTTCCCTCTCCTCCCACCAATCCCCTCCTATAGCTGAAATGCAATTCCACTGGGTTTTACATGTTGTTGATCAAGACATTTCCATATTATTGATATTTGCACCAGGGTGATCGTTTAGAGTCTACATCCCCAATCATATCCCCATCGATCCATGTGATCAGACAGTTGTTTTTCTTCTGTGTTTCTACTCCCACAGTTCTTCCTCTGGATGTGGATAGTGTTCTTTCTCCCTACTTCCTCAGAATTGTCCTGGATCACTGCATTGCTGCTAGTAGAAAAGTCCATTACATTCAATTGTACCACTGTGTATCAGTCTCTGTGTACAATGTTCTCCTGGTTCTGCTCCTTTCACTCTGTATCACTTCCTGGAGGGTTGTTCCAGTTCCCATGGAATTCCTCCAGTTCCTCTGAATCCATACCTTCTGACTAAAAAACTAATTCTCTTTTTAGTTTACCATGGCACTTCTCACAGGCAGGCGAATTTTGAATTGGTTGAATGGTTAGACCCAAAGAATAGGTAATAATGATAAAATGTCAAATGGGAAGGGAGATTCTAGTGAAGTATTCCAAGGCTCTGCTTCAGGCCTTTTTTTTTTTGTTTAACATTTTTAATAATGACTTGGATAAAAGCATGCCAGATATTGTTATCAAATTTTTAAACACTTAAGAGTTTAGAAATATAGCTAATGGATTTGATGGCAGAATCCAGATCCAAAAGATAGGCTTTGGCAATGGGCCAAATCAAGTGAGACAAAATTTAATATGGATCACCATAACATTCTGCATTTCAGTTTTTATACATCTTGTGAAGAAAATCCAATGATTTTAGTGTATTTCAAATTCAACATGAAACAACAATGTAATATGGTGGCTCCCAAAGCCAATCTCATCCAATGCTGTGTTAAGAAAGTGAGGACAACTTGGTGACTCAGTGGATAGAGAGCCAGGCATGGAGATGGGATCTCCTGGTTTCAAATATGGGCTTAGATACTTCCTAGCTGTGTGGCCCTGGGTAGGTCACTTAACCCCAATTGCCTAGCCCTTACTGTTCTTCTGCCTTAGAACTGATACTTAGTGTTAATTCTAAAATGTTAAGGATTTAATGGAAAACAAATAAAGAAAGGCATAATATCTAAGACAAGGGTAGTGATAGTCTGATGGATATCTGTCCCATTCATATCCCAGCAAGACTATTGTGTTCAGTTCTGGACACCATGTCTTAGGAAGAATATAGATAACTAAGGAAGCTAGGTGACATAGGAATAGAGTGCTGGCCTTGGAGTCAGGAAAACCTGAGTTCAAATCCAATCTCAGACAGTAACTGGGTGACCCTGAGCAAGTAATTTAACCCTCTTTGCCTCAGTTTCCTTATCTGCCAAATGAGTTGGAGAAGGAAATGGTAAAACCACTTCCATATGAGTTGGACACAACTGAAACAACAAAAAAATAGATAAAATAGCATCTGATTAAAAGAATATGTCTAGGGTGCTAAGAAGAAAAGATGGTATAAGAGAATTCACTGAAGGATCTGGGGATGGTTAGCCTGAAGGTAAGAAAATGGTCCAGAGTGGGAGGTAAGGGTAGCAGCATTCAGGAATATCTTTAAATATTTGAAGTTTCTGAAAGAAGAAGGGATTAGATTATTCTTTTTTGGCCTCGGGGAACAAAATAAAAGGCACTGTATAATGAAAATGAAAAGTTCCAGAGAGACAGATTTTGACTCTATAAGAGGAAATGTCTAAATGGAGATTTCTGTTACCTGTATGACTTTGGTAAAACAAACAAACAAACAAACAAACAAAAACAATTAAAAGCCCTCGCCTTATGTCTTAGAATTGGTACTGAGTATTGATTCTAGGGCAGAAACCTGGTAGGAGTTAGGCAATTGGGATTAAGTGATCTGCCCAGGGTTACCCAGACACCAGAAAGTGTCTGAGGTCAAATTTGAACCCAGGTCCTTCCTTCCAACTGCAGACCTGGTTCTCTATCTAGGGAGCCACCTAGCTGACCCTGGTAAAGTCTCTTAAATTCTATAGATTGAGTTTCCTCATCTGTTGAATGAGGGGTTTTACTAGAATACCTCTGAGGTCCTTATTTATGATGCTTTGAAGAGCCCACATAAGTCTCAAAGAGTGGAATGAGCTGAATCAGAAGGTAATGAGTTCCCCTCATCAACAGAGACCTACAAATAAAGACTAGCTGGTGCCATTTTGATGGGAGATGTTGCAGAGGGGATTCCTTCACAGGTTGAACTAGATTAATTCAATTCAACAAATATTCATTAAGGACCTACTATGTGTGAAGTATTGTATTGGGCACTGAGTATAAAAAGTTGAGAAGAAAGTAGCCATTATCCTCGAAGAGTTTCCATTCTTCTGAGGGCGATACACAGATATGTAAGAAAATAGATAGCTTGAGAATGGGGTGATCAACCAACTACTGTGGGTTTTTTTTAGGGAAGGGTTGATTAGAGTCCTGAAGGAAGCCAAGTGTTTGAAGAGGCAGTGTTGAAGAGGGGATATATTCCAGCCATGGGGGATAACCTGGACAAAAACAATAGAGAACCAATGGGTCAACCTGCCTGGAATGTAGAGTGCATGAAAGGGAGAGTGTGAAATACTGGGGAAAAACTGGTGGGAGCCACATTGTGGAAGCCCCTCAGGTCCCTTTCACCTCTGATATTTAGTCTTGTTGGGAATGGGTAGGACGATCTGAACTGAAGTGAAAGCTCATGCTGTACTGGAGTCGATGCCAGCCAGTCTTTGCTTGACTTCTACCCCATGTATTTCCTTGCATTTCCTTGACTTGGGAAGCAACATGGCAATAGTGGATGATAGGGTGCCAGGCTTAGAGTTAGAAAGGCTTGCTTTCAAATCCTTCCTTCAGGCACTTACCTGTGGCATGATGCCAGGCTTCTTTGCGTGCCCATTTCCTCATTGGTAAAATGAGGAAATTGTACTTGGCGGCTGGTGGCTTCTACGGTCCATTCTAGCTCCAATTCTTTGTTTTTCTCAATATTCTATGACTTCCTGGGGATCTGAGTCTGTCAGATTAGGGTCATCAGTGCCAGTACAGAACCCAGCCTCTCCTGCAGAAGGGCTGTTCTCAATTGTAGAGATTGGGGTGTGAATGGTTTCCAAGAGGTTTTGTATGATGAAAACGGATCCCTTCTACTTAGGCTCATTTCTGGGTAAACGGGGCTTCCAGGGACCTCTCTAGATTGTCTGATGCCTAGAATCCTGCTTGTTGGTTAATCTGCTGGTCCAAGATGTCAGTGAAGAGGAATCTTTTGGTCTGCCTATCTAGTGACAGATTCTTCCCTCTATGACCTGGGTGGGCTGCTTCTCACTGAGTTGTTCTTTTGCTACTCTCCCTTGCACAAATCTATGCAAATAATACTTATTGAATAGTGTATAGAGTGGGGTGATATGGGGGAAGTACAGATGAGTGGGAAGGAGGGTAAAGGGATAGCTAGATTATAAAAGAGCCTCCTGCATGCATTATATATGCCAGCTGAATTGACTTATTTGACATTCCCTGAAGTTGGCATCTCTCATCATTATCTCTCCTCCCCATGCCTTTGCATAGGCACAGTACCATCCCAGGGACGGCAATCTTTCCTTAATGCCTTCCTCTTTCTCTCTCTTTTTTAAACCCTTACTTTGTTAGTATCAATTCTTTTTCCTTACCTTTTGTCTTAGAATCAATACAAATGATCATTTCCAAGACAGATCAGTAAGAACTAGGCAATGGCAGTTAAGTGACTCATTTAGGGTCACACAACTGGGAAGTGTCTGTGGCAAATTTGAATCCAGAACCTTCCATTTCCAGGCCTGCCTTTCTATCCATTGAGCCATCTAGCTGCCTCCTTCTTAGCCCTTTACTCCTGGGGATGTTGCAATGACCAAATAGGATAATAATTGTAAACTGCTTTGTGCAGTACGTGGCCCTTGGTAAGCATTAGATAAATGCTGCATTTCTTTAGGACCCTGCTCAGGGGCTACCTCCTATAGGAAGCCTGTCCTACACCTTCTACAGGTGACTCAATTTTTTTCCAGACTCTGAAATCTCTAGCTACCAGGTACTCTCACCTACTCAAGACTTTTCCTGATCCCCGATTTAGTACTCCATCCCTCTTGAAATTCCTTTCTATTCTTTTGTATATGATTTACTTTTCAATGTATATCTTACATTTCTTCCTGAATCAAGTTAGATGCTTCAGAGCAGAAACGGTTTTGTTTTTGTTTTTGGATCTCTAGTTCCTAGCACCGTGCCTGGCTCATAATATGTGTCTAATAAATATTTGGGAAGTTAACAAGTGCTTTTCCCCTCCTGAATTATTCAGATTCTTGTCTTTGTTCTCAACTTCACTAATGTATATGGACACAGCCATCACATGCTCATTTTCAGTTCAAAGAATGCAATTTGGAAATGAAATCTACTTTCTATCACTTCATAAAGAATTAATTTTTAATGTGCATTATGCTTTATGTACAATCCTATTTCTAACCTGAATTTGGAAACATTATATTCAAAACACAGGAGCAAAATATTCCCCTAGGTAACAGACCAAAATATCATAACTTGCTTCTGAAAAGGAAAACAAGCTATGTATGCGCAATGTTAACTCGCATAAATCTTTTTGAAAAAAGGATCCTCTTTAGCTAAAGTGAGTTCTAAGTCACACTCATGCCCCATTCTCAGATAGAGGCAACCCAAAGTCTCCAAATTCTATGCCAGTGGACCACAAGCTTTGGTGGGTTAGAGGCCAGATTTAGGAGAGATGTTGAGCTCAATTTGGTGTATAATGAGTGTGAAATATTGGTAGAGAATTTAAGAGCAGATATCCAAGGAGCAAATGGAAATCTGGGGACCGGAGCTCAAAAGCATGACCAGAATGTGTTATATGGACACACATTAGATATTTACATGGAGAGAATAGCTGAAACCTTGGGAGATGGTACAAAGAGAAACAGGCTATGACCAGAGCCTTGTGGGACTCCCACACTTAGGGGAATGGAGAAGGACAAAAGGAGACCAAGAAGCAGTGGTCACATAGATAACAATGTCCTAAAGACTAAGAGAAAAAATAGTCAACAATATAGCCACTTGGGCTCCACAGTCATTGATTCTTCCATCATTTTGCCCTAGTTAAGCACAGGACGGTCCATTAATAGAAGGATTGGTCATTAGGTGAAGAATTGATCCTCCCTCCCTCCCTCCCTCCCTCCCTCCCTCCCTCCCTTCCTTCCTTCCTTCCTTCCTTCCTTCCTTCCTTCCTTCCTTCCTTCCTTCCTTCCTTCCTTCCTTCCTTCCTTCCTTCCTTCCTTCCTTCCTTCCTTCCTTCCTTCCTCCTTCCCTCCCTCCCTCCCTCCTTCCTTCCTTCCTTCCTCCTTCCTTCCTTCTTTCCTTCCTCCTTCCTTCCCTCCCTTCCTTCTTCCTTCTTCTTTCCAGATGAATTCAGGAAGCCCCTTATAACCATACACATCACAATCTCTACAATTAAGAGAGAACAACCCTTCTGGAGGAGGGGAGGTGGAGGAGGAGAAGAAGAAGGATGCTGCCAAATTCAATGACCTTCAGCACTTATCATATGCCTAGCACATAGTTAGGGTTTCATTAATGCTTCTGCCTATCACTATCTCTCTCATCTCTCTAATTGTTTAGAGTATTCTACATTGTCAACCACTATTTTTTTTAGTCTCCAGGATACTTTCTCTTGAGTCCCTTCTAAACTTTGTAACCACTCAACCTTCATCCTTCTATATTCTCTTAAGAAGGGGAATCCCAGAAGGCTCTGCCCATAGCCCTTTTCTCTTTGTACTATGTCACCAGGCTTCAGCTATCACCTCCATGTAAATACCAAATGCTCAAATCTATACTTCTGATAAAGTTCTGATCTCTATCCTAATCTGTAGCTCCAAAGTTTTAGTCTTCTGAATTTTTGCTAAAAGTTTTCCAGATATCTTCATCAAAGTGCTCCTCTAAGATTTCATCCCAATTATACCCTAAATTGAACTCATCATGTCCCCCAACTCTATCCTCTATCCCAGCTTTCATAATAACAATTGACCTATGAGTCTAAAGCTTTTGATATTTCATTATCTCTTTTGATTTTCAAAAGAGCTCATGAGTGAAATAGTACAGATTAAAGAGTCATCATTTTACAATTTAAATCATTAAAGTACAAAGGGGTAACAGGTGGTTTCCTTAAGAAGACATGGGTACAGGGGGAGTCAAGATGGCAGCTTAGAAGCAGCAAAAGTTCAGACCGCTGAAAACCCTTCCTCACTGATTAAAAACAAGATGCTTCAAGGGGACTGAAAACCAAATCTAACAGGAAAGAGCTAGGGAAGCCTCCTGTTGGACTCAATTTAAAAGGTATGTACCCCCCCTCCCCCGCCCCGCCAAAGCCTGAATTCTAGAACACTCCCTTTAAGGGGAAGGGAGAAGGAAGGTCCCAGGACCCCTCCCCCATCTAAAGTGCTGAGCCTCTAGTGGTGGCTGGAATCTCTGGGAGGGCAGGGGTGCTGGTCCAGAGGGACTACCTTGCTGGAGCAGCTGTGTCAGGCTCAGGATGTTGAGCACAGGTGGTGGCTGGGAGGCAGCTGAAGGAGAAGCTCAGACTGGGCAGCCTGGTTGTAGCCACAACACTTCATCTTATTCTATTCCCTACCTTCTCAAGATTTTGGCCTCAGGGCATATCCAGCTTCACACATCAACTCCTCCTCTGGCCTTTTCAATAGGGAAGATAGGAAATCTTCAGAGTGCAGGGAGGCTCAGGCTCCAACACCCCTCCCCCAGACTGCCTTGCTGACTGAACTCAAAGGGCAAAGGCTACAACCTTGATAGCAGGGTGGGAAGCCCAGCTCCTTTTCAGCTTCTGCCGGGGCTAAAGCTTTCACCTTCAACCCACAGCACAGGTTTCACAGGATAAACTGCTCCACCTTGGCTGAGGCCTGGCATTATTTGTACCCTCATGATCAGACATCTATTTGGCACACATGTTTCCATGGAACCTAACAACAGACAGGAAGCCTAGGGGCTGTCAGATGGGGAAGATCTGACACCAGGGCTCAATCTGACCAATTACCAGAGCAGAAAAGAAGCCCCTTCAGGACTGAATAGCCCAAATCCATAGATCCTGCATGTAAGCAAAGGAGCAAGATTACAGGCAATTACAGGGGGGAAAAGAAGGGGAAAATACAAATAAATAACAGAAAAAGAAAAAAGAAATTACAATCAACAGCTTCTATCCAGCTAATGAACAAAGAGCAAATGGAACAGAGGAGGACCAAGAAACACCAAGCAAAAACACAGAAACTCCAGTGAATTGGACACAGGCTTTGAAAGAACTCAAAATACAATTCAAAAAACAATTAAGAGAGGCTGAGGACAACTAGGAAAAGAACTTAAAAAGCAAAATAAGTCATCTGGAAACAGAAAATAGTGTCTTGAATGCCAAAATTAACCAGCTTGAAAATGAAGCAAAGGAGATTAAAGATGAAAGAAGATAAAAGATGACCTCCAAAGAAAATCATACCAGAAGGAGAAGGCTGACCAAAAAGCCAGGGATGAAATTCAGTCTTTAAAAACTAGAATCCAACAACTAGAAGTAAATGACTTCACAAGGAAGCAAGAATCTATAAAACAAAATCAAAAGAACTAAAAAATTGAGGAAAATATGAAACACCTAATTCACAAAATAACAGACTTGGGAAACAGAGCTAGGAGAGATAATTTAAGAATTATTTGACTACCAGAAGAGCATGACAAAAGGAAAAGCCTGGACATCATTCTACAAGAAATTATTCAAGAAAACTGTCCCAAAATTATAGAGAAAGAGGGAAAAATAGAGATTGAAAGAACCCACAGATCACGTCCTATATTTGACTCTAAATTGACAACACCCAGGAATGTTATACCCAATTCAAGAACTACCAGGCCAAGGAAAAAAATATTACAAGCTTCTAAGAAGAAATCATTCAGATATCATGGAACCACAGTTAGGATAACACAAGATCTGGCTGCATCTACACTGAAGGACCAAAAGGCATGGAATATGATATTCTAGAAAGCAAGGGAACAACGTCTACAACCAAGAATCAACTACCCAGAAAAACTGACAATATTTTGCAGGGGAAAGTATGGTCATTTCATAAAATAGAAGACTTCCAAGCATTTATAAAGAAAAGACCAGACTTAAACAGAAAATTTGATGCCCAAACACAGAACTCAAGAGAATCACCAAAAGGTAATTAAGAAATGGGAACAAATCCCAAAACACCCTTTTTTAAAGGGACCCAATAAGTTAAAATGATTTGTATCCCTTTAAGAAAAGAGGATATTGGTAACTTTTAAAAATTATTATTATCACCTGGGTAGCTAGAAGAATTATACTTAGAGGGAATGATGACAAACTGTATAGGATGAAATGCCAAGATATATATATATATATATATATATAAAACTAGAGGTAAAAAAGATGTTAATATTAATAGAAATGGGAAAAGAGACATCATTGAAATTGACTCCAAGAGGGAAGAACAATCAGATCCATCGGAGCAGAGAATTGATTTGTGCCATATAGAGAAGTAGAAGGGTAACAAATGGACTGGTGGGGAAAGAAGTGATACAGGTGCTGGAAGCTATCAAAGACCATGCTGTTTGACTTGGTCCACGTGGAAACCTGAGACTGCAAAGCAGCCCCCAGGAAGGATGGAAACACCTACTAAACCCTCGCTAAAGGACTTTCCTTATTAATATCCCCTTATTATTGGAATTGCTAGGATTGTTATTCTTACTTAGCCCCAGGAAAAATAGATGAGAGTAACATGCTTGCAGAGTTATTACAGATGTCCTATTCTGTCCCCCCAGGATATTACCAGGAGATCCCACTTATAAAATTAAACCTAAGGATTCTAATATACCCACTTAGATAGAACCCTCTTTGCTAGGCATAAAAAACTTCTTGCAAATCTGTGCTCTGAATTCCCTAACTTACATTTGGTCATGTTGATTCTACCCTCTGATCCTGTACTTAGCAACAATGTTTCATTGACTATTTCCCTAGGCTTCCTGTCTGTTGTTAGGTTCCATGGAAACATGTGTGCCAAGTAGATGCCTGATCATGAGGGTACAAATAATGCCAGGCCTCAGCCAAGGTGGAGCAATTTATCCTGTGAAACCTGTGCTGTGGGTTGAAGGTGAAAGCTTTATCCCAGCCTTCATTCCACCAACAGGGAGGGAGGGAGAGTGTGTGGGGTATTTTGAAAAGACCCTAAAGAAAAATAAGAGGGGAATAGAAAGGGGGAAAGCAAAGCAAAATAAGGGTGGAAATTAGGAAGACTGATTAAAAGCAAAACACAGGTGTAGAAGGAAATAGTGACAGAAGAAAGGGCAGGACTAGTAGTGGAAATAAAAATGTTGGGAAATACACAGCTGGCAATCATAACTTTGCATGTGAATGGAATGAACTCACCTATAAAATGCAAGCAAATAGCAGAGTGGATTAGAAACCAAAACCCTAACATATGTTGTCTTCAAGAAACACACATGAGGAAGGTAGACACACATAGGGTAAAGGTAAGCAGATGGAGCAAAATCTATTGGGCATCAACTGATAAAAAGAAGGCAGGAGTTGCAATCATGATTTCTGACAAAGTCAAAGTAAAAATAGATCTAGTCAAAAGATATAGGGGAGGTAATTACATCCTGATAAAAGGCAGTATGAACAATGAGGAAATATCGGTACTCAACATGTATGCAGCAAATGGCATAGCATCCAAGTTTCTAAAGGAGAAACTAGTGGAGCTCAAGGATGAAAAAGATAGAAAAACTATACTAGTGGGAGAGACCTGAACCTTCCTCTAACAAATCTAGATAAATCAAACCAAAAAATAAATAAGAAAGAAGTAAGAGATGTGAATGAAACCTTAGAAAAAATAGAATTAGTAGATTTGTGGAGAAAAATAAATAGGGACAAAAAGTAATCCACCTTTTCAGCAGCACATGGTCCATTCACATAGACTGACCATGTAGTAGGGCATTAAAAATATTGCAAACAAATGCAAAAGAACAGAAATAATAAATTCAACCTTTTCAGATCATAATGCAATGAAAATAATAATTAGTACACGGAGTACATGAAGAAGTAAATCAAAAATTGATTGGAAATTAAATAATATGATTCTCCAAAATTGATTAGTTAAAGAACAAGCCATGGAAACTATTAATATTTTCCTTGAAGTAAATGACAATGATGAGACATCCTTTCAAAATCTATGGGATGCAGCCAATGCAGTACTCAGGGAGAAATTTATATCCTTGAGTTCATATATTAACAAATTAGGGAGGGCAGAGATAAATGAATTGGGAATTCAAATTTTAAAAAATTGAAAGTGAGCAAATTAAAAAACCCTCAGATGAAAACTAAATTAGAGATCCTAAAAATTAAAGGAGAAATTAATAAAATGAAAAGTCAAAGTACTATTGAATTAATAAATAAGCTTAGAAGTTGGTACTTTGAAAAAAACAATAAAACAGACGAAGTACTGGTCAATCTAATTTAAAAAAAGGAAAGAAGAAAACCAAATTGACAGTATCCAAGATGTAAAGGGAGACCTCAACTCTAATGAGGAGGAAATTAAAGCAATTATTAAAAACTACAAAGTCCAATTATATGGCAATAAATATGGTAAAATCTAGGTGATATGGATGAATATTTACAAAAATATAAACTGCCTAGATTAACAGAAGAACTAGAATACCTAAATAACCCCATATAAGAAAAAGAAATTGAATCCACCAAAGAACTCCCTAAGAAAAAATCCCCAGTACCAGATGGATTCACAAATGAATTCTATCAAACATTCAAAGAACATCTAATCACAATACTATACAAACTATTTGACAGAATAAACAAATAAGGGGTTCTACCAAATTCTTTTTATGACACAAATATGGTACTGATTCCAAAGCCAGGCAGGTCAAAAACAAAGAAAACTATATTGCAATCTCCCTAATGAATGTAGATGAAAAAATCTTAAATAGAATACTAGTAAAAAGACTCCAGCAAATGATCATGAGGGTTATTCATTATGATCATGGGGGATTTATACCAGGAATTCAAGGATGGTTCAATATTAGGAAAACCATCCACATAATTGACCATAGCAACAAGCAAATCAACAAAAATCACATGTTTATCTCAATAGATGCAGAAAAAGCCTTTGACAAAATACAACATTCATTCCTATTGAAAACACTAGAAAGTATAGGAATAGAAGAGTCTTTCCTAAAAATAATAAACAGTATATATCTAAAACCATCACCAAACATCATCTGCAATGGGAATAAACTAGAAATATTCCCAGTAAAATTAGGAGTGAAATAAGGATGCCCATTATCACCTCTATTATTTAACATTGTACTAGAAACACTAGCAGTAGCAATTAGAGAAGAAAAAAGAGATTGAATGTATTAAATTTGGCACTGAGTAGTCCAAGCTATCACTCTTTGCTGATGATATGATGGTCTACTTAAAGAATCCTAGAGAATCAACTAAAAAGCTAGTAGAAATAATCAACAACTTTAGCAAAGTTGCAGGATACAAAATAAACCCACATAAGTCGTCAGCATTTCTATATATTTGCAACACATTTCAGCAGCAAGAATTAGAAAGAGAAGTTCCATTTAAAATCACCCTAGACAATATAAAATACTTAGGAATCTATCTGCCGAGACAAACACAGGAACTGTATGAACACAACTACAAAACACTCTCCACACAATTAAAACTAGATCTAAGTAATTGGAAAAACATTAATTACTCATGGGTAGGATGAGCTAACATAATAAAAATGACCATCCTACCCAAACTTACTTACTTATTTAGTGTCATACCCATCAAACTACCAAAAAACTTTTTTTATTGAATTAGAAAAAAATCATAACAAAGTTCATTCGGAAGAACAAAAGATCAAGGATATCCAGGGAAATAATGGAAAAAAAATTTGAAGGAAGGTGGCCTAGCAGAACCAGATCTCAAACTATACTATAAAGTGGTCATCAAACGAATATGTACTGGCTAAGAGACAGAAAGGAGGATCAGTGACCTCAGAAAACAGTCTATGATAAACCCAAAGATCCCAGATTTTGGGACAAAAATCCACTATGAAAAGTACATGTAAAAGTATTCTAAATCTCTTACAATCAGAGATATGCAAATTAAAACAACTCTGAGGTACCACCTCACACCTAGCAGATTGGCTAACATGACAGCAAAGGAAAGTAATGAATGCTGGAGGGGATGTGGCAAAGTGGGGACATTAATTCATTGCTAGTGGAGTTGTGAATTGATCCAACCATTCTGGAGGGCAATTTGGAACTATGCCCAAAGGGTGATAAAAGACTGTCTGCCCTTTGATCCAGCTATAGCACTGCTGGGTTTGTACCCCAAAGAGATAATAAGGAAAAAGACTTGTACAAGAATATTCATAGCTGCGCTCTTTGTGGTGGCCAAAAATTGGAAAATGAAGGGATGTCCCTCAATTGGGGAATGGCTGAACAAATTGTGGTATATGTTGGTGATGGAATACTATTGTGCTCAAAGGAATAATGAGCCAGAGGGATTCCATGTGAACTGGAATGACCTCCAGGAATAGAGTGAGAGGAGCAGAACCAGAATATTGTACACAGAGATTGATGCACTGTGGTATAATTCAATGTAATGGATTTCTCTACTAGCAGCAATGCAATGATCCAGGACAATTTTGAAGGATGTATTAGAAAGAACACTATCCACATCCAGAGGGAAAACTGTGGGAGTAGAAACACAGAAGAAAAACAACTGCTTGATCACATGAGTCAATGGGGATATAATTGGGGATGTAGACTCTTAATGAACACTCTAGTGCAAATATCAAGAATATGGAAATGGGCTTTGATCAAGGACACATGTAAAACCCAGTGGAATTGGGTATCTACTATAGCAAGGGTGGGGGAGGGGAGGGAAAGAACATGATTCTTCCAGCCAAAGAAAAATATTCTAATTAAATAAATACATAATTAAATAAAATGTATTTAAAAAAAAAGACCAGTCCAGAAAAAAAAAAAAGAACACATGGGTAAGGGCGCAGCTAGGTTGCTCAGTGGATAGTGAGCTGGGCCCAGAAATGAGAGGATCTGGGTTCAAGTGTAGCCTCAGATACTTCCTAGCTGTGTAACCTTGGGCAAGGCACTTAGCCCCAGTTGGCAAGCCCTTACTACTCTTCTTCTTTGGAGCCAATTCTTAGTATTGATTTGAAGACAGAAGGTAAGAGGTTGTTTTTTTACGTGCTAAGAACAGTGATATAATAAATGCTTATTTTCTTCCCTTCCCTTTCCCTCAGTTTCCTCATCCATTAAATGAAGAGAATGAGACAAGATGGACTCTGAGATCCCTTTCAGTTCCAGATCTAAGGTACTATTATCTTTTTATTTTATCTCCATAATAAATATTCATTACATCTATCTCAGCTTCTTTATTCCCACCACCACCCACCCAGACCAATACCTCATCACATCTAGTGATTGTAACAACCTTCTAAGTGGAGACCTTGCTTCAAGGTTTTTCTCTCTCCAATCCCACACATGCCAAAATAATCTTCCCAGTTCTCCAGGGTTGATTGTATCTGACTTAGAGGAAAAAAAATTGCTTATCCTGAATTTGACATCCCCCAACAAGCTGTCTCCAAATTACCTTCCCAGAATTATTTCACCTTAAATAACCTCAAACACTTAACATTCCAGCCAAGTGCTCTACTGACTTTTCCTGGATCTCATCCTGTCTTCTCCCACCTCTTAGTTATAATGTGACTCACATACTTAGCCTGGAATATACTTGCTTCACATAGTCTAGTCGTAAATCAATCAACTGACCATCTACTTAACAAGCATTTATTAAGTGACTAGAGTGTGTCAGAGACTGAACTAACCACTGGAAAATGAAAGGAAAGAAATGAAGTTTCTGCTCTCAAAGAACTTACTTTCAATCAACAAGCACTAATTAAGTACCTACTATAGTTACTTAATCTACTAGTTAACTTAAGTACTTTATTACTTAACCTACTAGGCACAGTGCTAGGTACTGGATTTAACATGAAAAGAAAATAATCTTCACCTCAAAGAGCTGCCATTCTAATAGTCACCCATCATTGTCAATTACCTATGACTTCACTGGTGTGGAAATTGACTCCATAAATGGATTTGGCCATTTGTCCAATAACTTATAATTTTAGAAAGACACCTGAGACACGGAGAGATTATTCCATCATCACATATCAGAGTTGTGGGATTTGAACTCAAGTCTTTCCTGAACTCAAATCTAATATTCTATCCACTATATCAGACATCCTCTTGCCTTCCACTTAAGTGGGTGTTTAATGCATATCTATTGAATGTTGTTTGTTGAATTTGTTAATCTGTCCCTAGTTTCAGTCAGAATCTGTCAGAGATTCAACTCCTTTTAGTCATCTGTAGCTGAAAAATCTTTAGAATATGGGAAAACTCAGAAATCAGAGATGGGGTAAGCCTGGTAGAAACAAACTAAAGTTGTGTTGATCTATCTTACAGATTATTTGGCTGAGTAAAGTGTAAGGAGAAAAGAGGTTGGAAAAGAGATGAGGGAGAGATACGTTTCAAATTGAGAAATATTAAGGACTTTATATGCAAACACACTGTAATTTCTTTTCTGGTTAGCTAGTTCTGGTAATGAGTATGAATGTTATTATTGATAATAACTCATTAATTTGATACTTTAATGTTTTACATAGTATTTTAAATACTAAATCTCCTTAATAGAAGGAGTACTCAAGTCCTAGGACCTGGCTTTCTATCCTGCCTGGGATATTTACTATCTGTGTGACTTTGAGCAAACCACCTGAACTTTTGGGTTCATTTCTTCATCTATTAAAAAAAAAAAAGAATATTGACCTTGGTGACCTCTGAAGTTCCTTCTAGCTCTAAATCTAGATCCCATGACCCTGTGAATAATGGATAAAGAAAAATCTCATGGAAAAAATTTTCAAGTACTTTGCTTTACCTTAATAAACTGTTAAAGCACCATTTGGTTATGGATGGAGAGGATAGATCATGTCCAGCTTACACCACGAAGATTGGGTCATGGTGGTTATAGCCTCAATATAGTCCATAGAATTTTGAAAATGTAGTAATATCATTTGTTCTTTTAACACAATTTGTTTTTTAATATTTTATTTTCAAATATGTCCCTCTCCCTTCCTTATCCAAAGAGTAATCTCCAATAGCGAAGAATAAAAATGAGAGAGAAAATGAAGCAGTTCAATAAAATTATCCAATGTATCAACCAAGTCTGATAGCAAATACAGTGTTCCATACCAATGGTCTTCCATTTCCTCAAAGAAAAGAGGGAGGATCTCTTTTTCTAGGACAAATTTGGTCAATCAGCAATAACTCTGACAATGGGATGTCTAGGTGGCTCAGTGAATTGAGAGCCAGGCTTAGTGATGGGAAATCTTGGGTTCAAATCTGACCTGAGATACTTCCTAGCTATATGACCCTGGGCAAATACCTTAACTCCCATTGCGTAGCTCTTAGCACTCTTCTGCTTTGGAGCCAATATTTCCAATATTTGGAGCCAGTATTGATTCTAAGATGGAAGGTAAGGGTTAAAAAAATAATAACTTTGACTAGTTCAGATTGTAATCTTTTGAGCTGTACACTATATCTTTTTTTTAATCACTTTTATTCTTTCTTTTAGCTTTGTAGTAATCTGATAATCATTAGAAGAAGTGAGCCATCTGGTATGGTTGTAGGTAGACAACTAATTCAGGAATGACTCCCACATCAGTAACATTTCTAGTCACTAAAATACAAATGATTTCATTTTTCGTGATATTATTTGGTGCTTACCATTCCTAATGACTTCTTATTCTTTTCTCAAATGAGATATTCCCGTAGTATTGGCATGAGGCCATGAGTTTTTTGGCTTCCCTCCTTCTTTACCTCTGATCTAGTACCTTCCTAAGTATTTTTTATCATCCTTACCTATTCCCATCAAGTATGAAAATATCTATATTTATTGGGATAGGTATGTGTCTCAGTGGATAGAGAGCCAGACCTGGAGATGGGAAATCCTGGGTTCAAATTTAGCCCCAGCCACTTCTTAGCTGTGTGACCCTGGGCAAGTCACTTAACCCCCACTGCCTAGCCCTTCCCATTCTTCTGCTTTAGAACCAATACAGAGTATTGATTCTAAGACAGAAAGTAAGGGTGGAAGAAATGTTTATTTAATTTGGAAGGTCTTAACAATTTTTCATGAGATTTTTCTTTCTTTTTTCTTTATAATAGTACTTCATAAACTACAATTACTTACAAGGTGGACTTTTGGTAAATGCTTGTTATAAGCCCTACAATATGTGATGATGCTTCTTGTAGCCTTTGAGCAAATAGTCAAAACAACTCCATTCATTTTTTTTCTTTCTAAGGAGAGCCTAGGAGCCATCCTTCCTTCCATTTAACATCAAATTTTGTACTGTGTTTTGTTCTTTCTTTTCAAAATTTCACTTTAGGTTGTGAGCTCCTGGAAGGCAGGGACTGTCTTTTATCTTTTACTAGCTAAGTAGCTGAAAAGCACTTAGCACAATGTCTAGCACATAGTAGGTGCTTAAAAATACTAAATGACTGACTAGAAGAGATATCAGAGTAGAATGTTCTGGATTGATCCTGGTGAAAATGGACAGTGCTCCAAAGGATGACGCAAATGAGGAATCCTAGGTGAATCAGTTTGAAGTGCTTTTCTGAGCAGTTTTGGGTGTTTTCCAACAAGAGGACCTTGGATGACTAAAAGAGGGAGCTAAAACTAAAGGCAGAGGCAGCTGAGGAGAAAAGGAGAGAGGGTTAGGAGGAAGAAACTGAAGTATTAAAGATACATCTCTTCATCATTTTAGCTCAGTCTACCCTTGACCTAGGGGTTAATTTACATACACATTCGTTTCAATAACATGAGATTTAGAGCAGTAAATAACACAGGGCTGTCTTGGTTCTCATCCAAGGTCTAGTTTTGATTTATGAGCACAAATAAAATATCTTCAATGTCTCAGGCACTGGAGATATGAAGACCAAAATCAAATATTCTCTGCCCTCAAAGAGTTTATATACTCCCAGAGGCCATTCAGGGGGTGACTTTTTCCACATGACTCCTTTATACCATCCTCAGATCATCAATACCATTTCTCTAGCCCTTAAAAATTTGTAAACACTCTACACACTTTTGTGTATTATCTCATTGAGTATATTCTGTAACCCTGTGGGGTACGGGACAGGATTGTCTCCATATTACAGAAGACAAAACTGAGGGTTAGAAGGGTTAAATGACTTTTCTGGAGCCACAAACCTGGTTTCTAAGGCAGGATTTGGACCCTGGTTCTTTTATTCTTACTTTCATGAGGTTGCCCCCCCCCATTCCCATTACCACCATGGTATGGTCCATTTTCATCATATTTTCCTTTTGTCTCCTCTTTTCTTTAGATGCAAAGATATGATACTGATTTCAAGCAGTGAGCCAACCTGACCATAACACTAATATATTAAAATTTTCAAAAAGTTCTTTGAAGTCCTAAGAGAAACCCATACAATATTTAAAAGGGAATTGCTGGTATCTTTGGGCATTGATGGCATTAAAAAACCTGAGCTCTTCTATTTATAAAAATAAATCATGAAAAGAGATCACTAGATTTGGACTCAGGACTTCCCATCTCCAGGTCTGGCTCTCTATCCACTGAGATACATACCTATTCCAATAAATATAGTGTAACTGGGACCCTCCAAGGCCCAGAGGAAAGAATACTGAACGTGGAGTTGGTTGTGGGATCAAATCCTGGTTCTGCCATTTGCCAAGGTTGTGTGACCTTGAGAAAACTACTTGACTCACTTTCCCCTTCTGTAGGTTGAGGGCATTGGATAAATGATCTCAAGGCTTTCTTCTAGCTCTAAATTCTATGACCTAATTATGTGACAGCTACTGTCAATAAATAGTTGGACAAAGTCCTCATTAATTTCTCACACTATCAATAGCAAAAAAAGTATTTATTAAATGTTAATTGTATCAAAGCACAGTGTGAAAAAAAGTTTAGAGAAGCTACGTCCCATGCCCTTGAGGACCTTATACTTTAGAGAGGCAATTAGATTAGAACATGGCCATGTCTATTGCATGATATGTACCCTCTATGGTTAAAAAATGCTATTCAAAGTCCTGAGGAGCAGATGGATCTTCTGGATTTGAAGGGAAGGGATTCAGAAAGACTTTCTATAGGAAGTTGCATTTATGGTAGGATTCAAAGGATCTGACAGGCAAAGAGAGGCATTCCAAGTTTTTGGCACAGCCTGAGAAAATGTTTGGTGGTATGAGAGGGCAGGGCATTTTTGGGGGGCAAAGGGGAACAGAGTGTCACTTCCCACAGCAATAAGCCATACTATAGGATCCCTCAAACCATGTCTTTACAGAGCCTGACATAAATCACTCACCAAAGCTTATTCTCTACTGATTAGAGGAATAAGGACTGTGTGTGTGTGTGTGTTTTATTGGAAGTGATGTGGTCTTTACCACATGGATAGGGAGTAGAGCTGTAATGTCACTGATACTGAGACCTCCCAGGTATGGAAACTCCATTTCTGATGCTAATTGGTCCCTTCTTTGCAATCTAGAGTTTCTGGAGAGGACCAAGGACATCACTGGATTTAAGAGAGGCAGAGTTGTACAGTCATCCACCTCACTCTCTCCTTCCAGAGTCATCAGAGTCCAGTGGTAAGAAAAAAGTCAGGACCACTGGTGAATGTGTATATTACAAGAATATGAAAGGCATAGACAGGAAGTGAATGTGAAAATATCTTGGATGACTGGAGGGAACAAAATCAATCATGAAAGTCACATAGAAAGGGATGGTGAAAAATGAAATGGATTCCCACAGACTCATCTAGCTATCTGTGACTTGTTTAAAGTTTTATACTCAGGCTTTCCTCCAAGTAAGGACCACTTCAGACATCTTTAATTCCAACAGGAGGTCAAATCTACAAGAAATTTTTAGGGAAATAAAGGATTAATTCTCCACCTCTTCATATTGAACATTTTTGGTCAGCCCTTCAGTGTCTGCATTAGATTCTAAGCTTGAGAATATGAAACATATCTTATTTGACCTTTGTATCTTGTTTTAGTGGCCAGTACACTGTTCTGAACATAGTAGGCATTTCTTATGTCTACACTGATTAGTTGATGGGTCTTCCTCAAATTCCCACTTTCCTCTCCTCTTCAAAGCCAGAGAAGGACATAAGTAATCTCTGAGGTCATGCCCCAGAAACATTTATACTAGACACTCACCAAGCTGTTCTTTGGTGCTATGAGATCCTGTTAGGAATCATACAGACCTTAAAAGAAAGAAGAGATCCCAGATTATTCTAAAACTACCCATCATCATCACATGGGCTCAAATTCTATTTGACATGGTGGTGCATATCACACTGAAAGAGACTAGAGCTGAAATTTCATGGCTACAGAGACCTCCCAGGTAAGGAAACTCTCCCAGCTGATGCTAGTTGGCACTTGCTTCACAATTTAATCCTTTAATTCCTTGCATTAGGGATCCCTATTTTCTGTATCTCTCTCTCTCATGTATACAGGTGTGTGCATGTGCACACATACACACAGTTACATTATTTTCCACCCTACCACAGCTAAATGATTTTAACTAAATTAGCACCATCAGCTTACCACCCAGAAGACTGAAGCTAATTGCTATCATCACAGTTCAGAAGCAATATCTATTTCTTCTCAAAGGTCATGTAATACACCTTTCATTCTCCCATCTTCACAGTTCCAGGTTTCCTGTTGCTAAACCATCCTCTGGTACCGAAGATATCCATACAGAAATCACAGAATCATAATATTTCAGAGTTGGAAAAGGCTTCTGTGAATGTGTGGTCTAACCCACACTAGAAACAGAATTATGAGTCTCTAACATATTTGATAAATGATCATCCATTGCTTAGAAAAGAGTCTGGAACACAGTAAATGACAAGTCATTGTCCTTCCTTCCTTCCTTCCTTCCTTCCTTCCTTCCTTCCTTCCTTCCTTCCTTCCTTCCTTCCTTCCTTCCTTCCTTCCTTCCTTCCTTCTTTCCTTCTTCCTTTCCTTCTTCCTTTCCTTCTTCCTTTCCTTCCTTCCTTCCTTCCTTCCTTCCTTCCTTCCTTCCTTCCTTCCTTCCTTCCTTCCTTCCTTCCTTCCTTCCTTCCTTCCTTCCTTCCTTCCTTCCTTCCTTCCTTCCTTCCTTCCTTCCTTTCTTCCTTCCTTCCTTCCTTCCTCCTTCCTGCCTTCCTTCCTTCCTTCCTTCCTTTCTTCCTTCCTTCCTTCATTCCTTCCTCCTTCCTTCCTTCCTTCCTTCCTTCCTTCCTTCCTTCCTTCCTTCCTTCCTTCCTTCCTTCCTTCCTTCCTTCCTTCCTTCCTTCCTTCCTTCCTTCCCTCCTTCCCTCCTTCCTTCCTTCCTGCCATTGCTCAAAAACCTCTGGAAAACAGGGCGTCTCTGCCTCTTGAGGGCAGTTTTAATAATTCTGAAGTGCTACCACCCCAATCAAGTGTAAAATTGATTTTTTTTGAAATTTCCACCTGTTATTCCTTTTTCTCTCCTCTCGTACCAAGTACCTTCAATCAGTTAGTGATTATTTTTGAAGCATTCACGGTGTGCCCTTAGAATGTAAGATTTTGAGTAGGGATTGTTTCATTCATTTTACTTGTACCTAGCACAGTGCCAGGCAGATAGTAAGCATATAATAAATGCTTATTGCTTGCTTGTTAGGTGTTGGGGATATACAGTAAAAACCAAACAAGTTCCTGCCCTCCAGGAGGTTATATTCTATTGGGGAGCTACAAAGAAATCTTAAAGTCTGCTATGTGGCAGTTCCTTAAATACCTGAAGTTTGTAATTGTTCCCCATTTCCCTTTCCGTTCTGCTTACAAGCCTCTTTCTCTCTATCACCAGGGCTTTCAATGGATCTTCTTATACTCTAAATGAGTCCCTCTCCTCACCTCTTGCCATCCTCTGGCCATTTTCTAGCTTATCAACTTCATTTTTAAAATGTGGCCCCTAGAACCGACCCTTGTACTCTAGATAGCTGTGTCTACAAAGGAGGTCATGTCTGAAGGATCTGACTCCATCATAAAATCCTCTCGATGCTCAGAGTACTTAGTAGAGGTAGGAAGAAGGCCATGCCAGAAACTATGGGGCCAAATGCTTCAACCAGTTGAAAATTTGAACATTGCAGACAGGGGAATGGGAGAAGTCTGACTAGCCACAATGATGCCCTTTTTGTCCCTGTTTTTGCTGAGACCTTCACCATGGTTTACTGCCTTTGCTCTGGCTACCATTTTTCTTTTCTTAATGATCGTGAACATTCCCTCAACCTTCTTTACCCGGGCTGAGTCCCACCTCCTAGATGAAGCCGTTACCTCCAAATTGTTGGCTCCAAAGTCTTAAGTTTGTAATCGCTCCCTCCTGGGCAGGCAGCTGTGAGATGTTCCCCTCCAACCGGGGCTCAGCCTCTTCTCCTCCCCTGGATCAATGACATCATCCAGACCATTTTTCTTCTTGGTAATTACAGAGGGGGTTCTGGGGCAGGGGGTGGGGGGGGATGGGTTATATAACCTGCTTGTTCCTTTGGATCCCTTTATCCAGAGTAATGAAAATTGGCTATGGACAGATCCTTAGGGATGATCCAGAGGGAGACCAAAAAAAAAAGGAAAAAGCCATTCCCAAACATAAACCAGTTCTGCTGAAAGATTTAAATGAATTGAGACGCAAGAATCCAAAGGAAGAAGCATGAGGCTACATCAACACATACCTAACCTCTTGGAAACCGAGTTAAGGAGCAGGCGCGCCCCGCCAGAAGTCTGTGGCTGGCACGGAGCTTTCCGACCAGATGTAATTATGGAACTGTCCAGGCCATGCTGGTTAGCTATTTAAATTGATGGCTCTCTGCTGACAACTCCCTTTCTGGAGAGAGGAGAAGATCTATCGTCTCCGCTCCTCCAAGGGCTAATTATCGAAATACCTGAGAGATCTGTCTCGTCCAGAGCGTGAGAGGCGATGCAGCTGTTCCCACAGCGTCCAGGATGACATCATGTCCCTGAGTGTGCAGGTTTAAGGTGAAAATACTTGAACTATCAATTACTCACTCGTTTCCAGCCCCCTCGACACAAACGGATTTCCCATTTCCCTCACAGCCTCCAGAGGTGATGTTTCATCTCACAGAGCCTCGCGGCGTCTAAAAAGGAAAGCGAGAACTCTCTTCCTATGGCCCAAAGCCCTTCACGTGTCACCATTATTTAGCCCCTGAATGCTTAGTTAAAATTAAAAGCAGATTTAAAAACCAAGAGAGTCTTAACTATAGCCCAGAAACCTAGTGGAATGTAAGCTCCGTGAAGGCAAGAGATATTGCCCTTTTGGATTTGTAAGTCTAAGTAGGCACTTAACGTAGGCTTATTGAATGATTGGTCCAGAGGGACCTTATAAAATAGTTTTGGGGGGGTAGGGTTGACTGCGGGGGGAGGGGGGAAGGGGGGTTAGACCTGTGATTTGCAGAAAATTTCCTCCACCAATGGACTGGTCATTCCTGGAGACTTGGTTAATAGTGTCAGAGGCAGGACTTAAAAACCGTATTGAAAGGCCAGTCCTCTATCTACTACATCTCCTTGTCTCCAGGGTTTAAAAAAGTCCAGACTCAGAGTTTCTGGAAGATCTTTGATGTTCATGAAAAAAAGTATTTATTGCTTATAAAAATCTTAGCTAGTGGAACCAAACTGAAAATGCGTGTGTAACTTATGACTCCAGGCTCTGCAATCACGTGGGCCAGTTAATATTGGCTCACCTCACTGAGAATATGCCATGGGAAAGCTCAAAAGAATCCATATCTATGTCTCTACATATGTGGGTAAAAGTATTCTTTAGCTTCTATAAAATCACTAAAGATATTATTATTATTATTATTATTATTTTTAGGACTCTTATCTTCCCTTTTAAATTTTTTACTGGATAGTTTCCAAGGCAGCAGAGCAACAATGGCTAGGTGACTGGAATTAAATGACTTGGTTGGGGGTCCAACAGTGAGGAAGTAATTGAGGTTGGATTTGAACCCAGGATCTCCTGCCTCCAGTCTTAGCTCTCTCTCTACTGAGCCACCTAGCTGTACTTCACATTATTATTTCATAAATGAAATCCTTTATTTCACCACATAGGGAAAAAAAGCAAGAAAAGACTCTAAATTGACTCATAAACAGATGTGGAAAACAGTCCAAGGATTCACAATAGTCCTCCAAAATCAGTGTAATCTCCTTCCCTTTCTGGTGGATCTCAGAGATTTTGAGTCTTTTTTTTTTCCAGATGAGGGAATTGAATCTTTTTTTGACATTATTTTTTATTTGGTCAATTTCAAACATTATTCCTTGGTTATAAAAATCATTTTCTATTCCTCCCCCCACTTCCCCCACCTCTCCCATGACCGATGCACAATTCCACTGGGTATTACATGTATCTTTGATCAGAACTCATTTCCATGTTGTTGATCTTGAACCTTTAAGGGAATATGGAAAACGCATTTATCTAGAGTCTATTATGCATCAGGGCCTGGAGCAGTTCTCTGTTGTGTGTGCTAATTTTGTTCTGACAATCAACATCAAGAAAACACAGATTCTTTACCAGTCAGCACCATACCATCCATATGTGGAACCACTGGTCACAGGAAATGGCAACATTTTGAATGCTGTGGATAAGTTCATGCACCTTGGAAGGAAGGGTACTTTCCAGGGATGTCCCCATAGATGATGAAGATGATGCACATATTTCTAGAGTTAGCTCAGCATTTGTGAGGCTCTGGAAGAAAGTGTGGGAGAGAAGCAGTATCAGGCTTCATACCAGACTGAAAGTCTACAGAGCTGTTGTGTTGACTCTACTGTTGAATGCTTGTGAAACCTAGACAATTCATCAGTGCCATGCTGGAAAACTGAACTGCTCTCACTTGAATCTTCTGGGGAAGATTATGGAGATTGCCCAGCTAGGTAAGGTACCCAACAATGAGATCTTCTCTAGAGTTGAACTGCTAAGCATCCAAACTCTATAGCAGAGAGTACAGCTCCAATGGGCTGGCCACATATGTGCCCCAAAGAATATTTTATGGAGAACTTGCACAAAGTTAGTATTCACATGGTGGTGAGAAGAAATGGTATGAAGACACTCAAGGTATTTCTGACTTTGAGACATGGGAAATGATGGCACTGACTGGTCTAGAATGGAGCATCCTCATCAAAGAAGGTACTGTGCGCCATGAACAAAGTAGAATCTGGGAAGACAAAGGAAATGTGAGCTGAATAAAATCCAGAGCAACCTCTACCAAACTGAATGTTCTAATGGATCGCTTGGGCTTAGTCTTTCATAGTATTTTTCCAGTAGTGGCCAGAGCAGTGGGGTGACATTCTACCAGGTTTTATCTATTCATGAATCTTTTTTAGAAAGGAGCAGCTCACACCAACAAAGCCTAAACTCCAAGAAGCAATAAATATTGGTTTCAAAGGACTATTCATCTTGGAGGACAATCCTAGTCAATGAGGCTACATCAACTGTCTTCAGTGCTTTCTAATGGGCATGCTTGCTTCTTCAAGTAAAGTCCAGTCAACAGGCATCTATTAAGTGTCTGCTATATGCCAGGAGCTATGCTAAGCACAGGGAATACAAGAAAAGACAAAAAGATAGGCCCATGGTCTGATGGAAAAGAAAACATGTCCGCAACTAGTTATGTGCAAACAAAATATACATAGGTTATATTTTCAAAATTGCCAAACACAGGCTCCCTGCCCTCTAGACTAGTCCATCCATGGCATCAGGGAACTCACTTCATTCCCTACATGTAAGAATATGCATAATATAAAAATGGTAACAAATGATGTAACTGAAAATATTTATTTCCTCCTATATCACCTCCTCCTCCTCCCTATATCTTCTTAAATTCAGTGTTTTCACTGATGGCTCTGTCATCCTTCTAGTTACTCATATATAAACTTAGAATCATCCTTGAATCTTCTCTCTCCCTCATGCTTAATCCCCTACCCAGAGACTATGCAATCACTTGCCAGATCAGGTTGATTTTGTCTCTGCAATAACTTCAGAAGTCAGTCTCTTCCTCTCCACTCATAATGCAACCATCATCCTAATTCAAGCTTTCATCTTACTTGTGTTAATGTAATAGCCTACATACTATTTTTTTCTGTCTCCAATCATTTACTTTTCCAATCCATCCTACACAAATTGCCAAATTAATATTCCCCCAAACACAGGTCTAACCATGTCACTCTCCTCCTCAGGAAGCATCAGTGCCTTCCAATTGCAGGTAGGATTGAATTCAAACACTTCTGCCTAGCAATTAAAACCTTTCACGATTGAGCTCCAATTAATATTCCCATGCAAATTCCATACTATACCCCTTTTCTCTGCTTTTCATCTAAAAAGACCAGTGTACTCAGAATCTACACCTCCATGCCTTTCCATTCCCCATTACTGAAATTTGCTTCTTCCCCATTTCCACCTCTTGCACCCCCTAGCTTACTTTAAGGTTCAGGAAATTGATTCCTTCAAAGGAGGACTACTCATACCTGTTCTCAAACTATTATATAATCAACAAATGGTACCATCAAAAGATGATGGCAATCATCAAAACAATCTGGTACTGACTAAGAAATAAAGTAGTGGATCAATGGAATAGATTAGGTAATCAACACATGATAGTTAATGGCCATAGAAACTTAGTGTTTGAAAAACCTGAAGGTCCACGCTTTTGGGAAAATGACTCACTATTTGACAAAAACTACTGGGAAAACTGGAAAACAGTATGACAGAAACTAGGCATGGACCAACATCTCACATCATATACCAGCATAAAGTCAAAATGGATACTTGATCTAAAAATAAAGGGTGATATCCTAAATAAATTAGGGAAACATGGAAAAGTTAACCTTTCAGATTTATGGATAAAGGAAGAATTTATGACAAAATAATACATAGAGAACATTATGAAAAATGAAATGGATAATTTTGACTATACTAAATTAAAGTTTTTGTACAAACAAAATCAATGCAACCAAGTTTAGAAGGGAAACAACAAATTTTGAAAAAAATTATAGCAAGTGATTCTGACAAAGGTCTCAGTTCTCAAATTTATTCAGAACTGAGTCCAATTTATAATACAAAGCATTCCCCAGTTGAAAATGTTAAAAAGATATGAACAGGTAGTTCTCAGAGTATGAAATTAAAACTATCTAGAGTCATATGAAAAAATGCTCTGAATTATGATTGATTATAGAAATGCAAATTAAAACAACTTTGAAATACCACCCCATAATCAGATTGGCTAACATGACAGAAAAGGAAAATGATAAATGTTGGAGGGGATGTGAAAAAATTGGAACACTAATATATAATACAACCATTCTGAAGAGCTATATGGAATCAGGATCAAAAGCCCATACCCTAACCCAGCAATATCACTACTAGGTCTATTTACAAAAGAGATCAGAGATGAGGGAAAAGAACCTATGTGTACAAAAATATTTTTAGCAGTTCTTTTTGTAAAGGCAAAGAATTGGAAACTGTGAAAGTGTCCATCACTTGGGGAATGGATGAACAAGTTGCCATATATGGCTGCAATGGAATTACTATTGTTCCATAAGAAAGAACGAACAAGATGAGTTCAAAAAAAACAAGAAAAACTTATTCAAAATGATTCAAAATGAAGTGAGTCCAAGAGAAAAATGTATAACATAACGGAAATATTATACTAAGAAAAATTGTGAGGGACTAAACCATTATCTGCAGAGCAAATTCCCAAGAATGGACTCATGAAAAATGCTATTCACAGCCAAGGGAGGAACTATTGGAATCTGAGTGAAGATCAGAACATGATATATTCCACTTCATTTCAATCAATAAATGAATATTGATTGAAGGAATTAATTTATGAGGTAGTGTCAGAGAATACTAGAATCTTTGACCTTAGGATTGTCATGTAATAAAAGATAGTGGGATTTGGATTCAGAGAAAGAATTTTGGGGTAAAAATTCTAACCATATGAGCTTGGGCAAATCACTTAAGTTCTGTGGATCTCAGTTTCTTCATGTGTACATAAAGTGTTTAGACTGGATGATCCTTAAGTTTCCTTTGAGTTTTAGAAATACAAGCCATCCAGCTATACAGGATTATACAGGATTCTCTCCTACCATATCCCCAGAATTTGATCATCCCGCCTTTTCTTGGAGACCGCTAGTGAAGGGGAACCCATTGCTTCTTAAAGTAGCCTATTCTACTTTAAGACATCTTTATTTTTAGAAACTTTTCCTTACAAATTTACTCTCCATTTGCCTCATTGCATCTTCCATTCATTGTTTTCTTCCTCCAGGGACTAAGTCAAACAACTCCAATTTCTGTCTTATATAACAATCCTTCACATCTTGAGGATAGTTATTTTTCAACCCTCCCACAACCTACTACTTTCATCAAGTCTCCTCTCTACAAGGCTCAACATTTCCAGCTCCTCAAATAATGTATAATCAACATGATTTTGAGGTTTCTTACCATCTGGTTGACCTGGTATGGTAGGATGGTGTAATGGAAACTACTGATTCTGGAGTCAGAGGGCTTAGCTTCATATCTCACACTCTGCTTGACTCTGGGGAGGTTCATTAACCTCCCTAGATCTCAGTTTCCTCATCTGTAAAATGAGGGAGTTGGACTTGATTTCTCTGGTCCCTTTCTCTATTTATATCCTTTCTTAGAGTTTGTCAATCTCTTGATTGAAATATAGTGCTTAGAACCTGAACACAAGTATCCCAGATGTACTCTGGCCATGAAAGAATACTAAGGGATTATCACCTTTTTCCTTCTGGACACCACGTTTCTCTTAGCACAGTTCAAACACACATTGTTTTCTTGGCTGGTGACTTATGTAGAGTTTTTGGTTTATCCAGACCTCCCAGAATAATTCTGTAGGTATTTGTATTTAGTGCTTCCATTCCTGATAACTATTTATGAATTCCTGTATCTCATCAATTTTCCCAAGGGTGAGAGAATTTTTATACAGTTGAATTAGACCACAAAGGAAACAAATGAAGAGGAAAGGGAACATGAAAAGAAAATTCAAATCTATGTTAAAAAACAATTTCTACCATTAAAGACCATTAAAAAAATCAATAGCATCACCCTTCATATGCTAATATGATCTTCCTAGCAAGGAAGCTAGAAGTAAAGTGAATGGGTTTGGGGGAGGGGATAGATGTTAGAGATTTATGAATAAGAGTGAGTAAAAATACCTAGAAATTATTCTTTGATGAAATGAGGTTGCAAATGGAAGACCACGTCTCTGTTTTCTGGTCATTTTTTCATTGTCATGATTTAAAGTAATTAATGAATTAATCAAAAGATATATTTTTTAACCCTTACCTTTTGCTTTTGAATCAATACTATGTATTGGTTCCAAGGCAGAAGAGTGGTAAGGGGTTGGCATGGGTCACATGACTGGGAAGTATCTGAACCCACATTTGAACCCAGGACATCCCATCTCTCAATCCACTGAGACACCCAGCTGCCTACAACAGGTATTTTTAAGAGCCTGCTCTGTCCCTGGTGTTGTGCTAGGTGTGATGGATGAAGATCCAAAATGAAACTGGCCTTCAAGGAGCTTATAAAACCTTCAGGAAACTGTATCTTTCTATGGATTTCAAAGAGTATATATTATTTCTTTTCTTTTGAAAATGTTTCTCTTTTATTACTATGGACTTAATAAGTATTAACAAATATGAACATTTCCACATTCAAAGAATCATATAATTTGAGAGTTGAAAGGAACCATTTCATCCATCCAATTGTTAAAAATTAATTGTGGTTTGGACTTGAATATATTAATTAGGTGGTCACCAGGGATTTAATTTCTAAATCCCAAAATGAATTACTAAAGTAAATGGAATTTATGGTAGTTTATTTACAATAGAGGGAATATATTAAGGAATGAGAGAGAGAGACAACTCTGGCTTCCTCTGAGCCAGGTAGAAATACTAAGGCCCTAATTAGAGAAAAGAGTCTCAAGACGATGGACCTTTCTCAGAAGTTTACACCTCCAAGAAAGGCAGAGTCACTAAGTCAGCCTTTCACTCACTAATGGTGACCATCTAAAATGGAAAAGCAGTCTGAGGTCTCCTGCACAAGTTCCTCCAGGGGTCCAGTTCCTCCAGTTCAACTCTGAGTCAGAGATCTTCCAATGCAATCCAAGCTCAAGAGACTGATCCTCCAGTTCCACTTCGAGTCAAAGATCCTCCATCCAACTATGATCTTCACTAGAATATCTCTTCTTCTGGCCTCTGATCCTCTTTTTAAAGATCTTTTTCTCTTGTGTCACCTCCCCTAAAATTCACGTCTACAAATCACAGCAGATGTTCCTCTCTAGGACTGCCCACTCTTTAGTTCACATCTTCTTTGGTTAGATTATATCTTTTTGGGTTACTTAACACCCTTTTCCGTTAGTTCACCTTTTGTAGTTACTTAACACCTTTTTGCAGTTAAAATGGGTAGATCTACTTCAAATACTGAGTTATGACCTTTTTGTAGATTAAGATCTAAAAATAGCTTGTGGATTACAATTCAATCTTCCCAATAAAGGAAGAGCTAAATACCTTCATTGTTACAATCAGGGAATTACAATTTAATCTTCACAATAAAGGAAGAGCTAAATATCTTCATTGTTACAATCAGGGGAGAGCTAAATCCAATCTTCATACTATCTATACACTAAGTGGATCCCCAATTCACCCCAATGCAATTCAATAAACATATGTTAAGGACTCATTATGGGACAGGCACTGTGCTAGCCACTTGGGGATTCAAAATCAAAAAGGAAACTGTCTACCCTAAAGGAGGGCACATTCTACATTGGGAGGCAGGCGATATAATACAGCATGCACATAATCAAGCAAAAATTCACATGTATAATTCATATGAAATACATATATGTATAATATATAAATAAAAATATTGTGTTGTAGTGGAAAGAATTGGATTTGGGTCAGAGGACCTAGGTCCATGAAATCTCTGTGTGATCTTAGTAAAGTCTCTTCCCATATCTGTGTATGAGTATCCTCATCTATAAAATGAGAGGGACTGGAGTAGATATTTTCTAAGGTCTCTTCGATCTCTAAGTCTATGATCTGATATGCAAAATAACTTCAAAAGCAGGAGGATTTTAAGTTGTTTCCATGTCTGTGGGTTCAGGTGCCTAAGAGATATATGCTGAGCAGTAGAAGGGCTGTTCACTACAGGGAGTTTAATGCCAGAAATTCCTAAAGTTTAAAATTCAAATTGTCTTCTCTGGGCATGCCCCAAACCCATGACGATCACATCTTTTGAATCTGTTGTTGCTCTCCAGCAGCTGAATTCTTTTAAGTCCCAGGAGAAGCCATATAGAGACGCTGGGCTGTTGGATTTGGCATCTTTCACAAAGCTTGGCAGAAGATCAAATAGAGGGCACAGCAGAGCAGGAAAGGACTTAAGAAACTGTCTTGACTGCTGCTGTTACTGCCTTCATAGCCTGAAAACTTAATGGTACACATAGGGAAGGGGCACATATTATAAGAGAATCTATAAACTCCACCTAGAAATTTTAACATGCATTGGCTTTAAAAAAGTCCCAACTTTGTTTGCTATGACCAAATGGTTTCTCTTTGAGCTTTTCAATCATTTGATTATTTTAGGATACAGGTGAAAATTGTATTTTCCCCCTTAAATAGGTGCTTGGCAGGCATGTGGCACTGTAAATAAATGTGTTTTGTTTTTTTTAGCAGAAATAGATGAGGCAATTATGAACCTGGAATATTGAGTGCCAATATTTTCATTCTTATTATTCTGGGAAGAATTTCCAAATACAGAAACTTTCTAGCAGCAATACCATAGTAGAGACCATGGAAAAAACCCAAATCAGAGAACACTTGAGATACCCTGGCATTCGTCTATGGGAAAAGTGACTGGTGAAGGCCATTGAGTCTCCATTGGTTGAAATCACTTCAAACAGAATGATTAGAGATATGGGATGTCTGCCAGGAAGAGGAGAATGGGCTTAATAACCTTTGGAGGCCCCATCTAACCCATTATTTTAGTGTTAACATCACAGTGTCACCCTTACTATGTGACAGTGGATATTTTCTAACCTCTCTGGGCTTACTTTCCTCATTTGTAAAACAAAGACATGAATCTAAATGAATGAAATGAATCTAATATCGCTTCCATATCTATGATTCCTATGACTCAGACTGAACCTTGAGTCTGGTACTTACTGGTTGTGTGATACTTAGCTAATTACTTCCCCTCTCTAGGTCTATGTTTTCTCATCTATAAAAAGGAATTCAGACTAGATAAGCTCTTCTTGTATGATAGAAATCCTATGATTCCTAGACCATGAGCTAATCAAGTCTTGGAGCCTCAGTTTCCTTGTCTGTAAAATAAAAGGGCTAAATTAGATGACCTCCAAGGTCCTTGTACTAGAAAGATGACTTGAGAAAATAATGAATATGAAAATCAATAATCGAGACCATTTCCCTTATCCAGGATATGATGCAAAAGGTCTTTTTCCTTTTGAATTCTGTGGTGAAAAAAAAATTAAACAGCAGAAATATACAAAGGCTTTTTTTCTTCCTCCCTCCCTTCCTTCTTTCCTTTCTTTCTTTTTTTGGCAAGCTCCCTTCTCTTTTATCTTTATACATAGAAGCTTTTAAGACATTAAAGGCCTTTCCCTTTGGGTTTGCCATGCAGACAGTCCAGAAATTAAACTTTTCAAAGTCAGTATTTTGGCCTTACACCTGATTTGATTTAGTGAGACTGGTTTAAAGGATGCATATCGAGTTTGGCATCAGTAAGTATTTTTCTCTGTGTGTTAAATACAAAGGTTTAGGGTTTTCATTTTTGTTTTTGTCTGGAAAAGATAAAATTTGGACACAATACATTTATATTGCCCTGCTTTGACAATGTGTCTTTACTGATTTGTGGATCAAAATGGATTCAGAAGAGAAAAACTGTTTTCTCTCATTGTCTTTGATCTTTTCTTGTGTCATGTGGACCCTCATACTGGGAACCATTTGTCTTCATGCAGGGCTTTCTTTGTCAGCATATCACTATTTCTTCAGAGTCATTATAGGTGGCTCCATGGCCTTGGGCTATGGGGCATCCAGGAGCCAAGTTTTGGGCTCAGAGAATATCCTGTTTAATGAAATGGCTTATGCATTCGAACTCATATCTCTGAAATACAGTCTGGAAAAAAGCCTCTTCTTTGTCTCCTTGCCTGTGATTTATGGTATTGATTTAGCCCTCTGGCAAGATCTTGATCTAAGGGTATCATGGATTCCAGGGTCTTGACCTTGAAACGGAGTGTCATTGCCATTCTAGAATGCATTTACTGCCTACATTTCTGGCGCTTGAAGGCCAGGGAAACTGGTGTTCAAAAATTAGTTTGACTCAAAGGCCAAATGGAATCAATTGATCAATTGATTAAGCACTTATTATGAGCTTATAATATTCCAGCACTGTGTCAAATGAAGGCGATATAAAGAAAAGAATAGCCCTTGCCCTCAAGGAGATTGGATTCTAATGGAAACAGAAGAGTCTGAGAAGATGATGAGTAGTCAGATCATTGTGACTATAGGAATTTAGTTAATCAATAAACACTTATTAAGTACGTACTGTGTGCTAGGCATTAAGCTAAGTGCTCTAGATGCAAAGAATGGCCAAAAAAAAAAGCCCTTATTCTCAATCAAGGAGTTCACATCCTAATGGAATTTCTTTGGAAGAGTCTTGAACAGGGGCTTGAAATGGCTTTCAGAAGGGAGCACTTCCAAAGGAGAGGGAACTCCATCAAATCCAGCCACCCACTTACTGGCTTCTGCAGGATTTAGCCATCTTTGGATGTCTTTTTTTACTCAGATGTACATGGCCTCATGCCATTCTCTTCTCCCTGACAGGGTCATAGAATCTAGGAACTGGAAAAGACCACAAAGATGCTTGATGAACAGACCATGGAGTCTGGAATCAGGGACAACTGAGTTCAAATTTAACCTCAGACATTCAATACCTGTGAAGCCCTTGGAAAAAGCCTTAATCTTTGTTTACCTCAGTTTCCTCAATGGGAAAATGAGAATAATAGTTAATAGTAGCACCCACCTTCCTGGGCTGTGATGAGGATCCAATGAGATAATATTTGGAAAGTACCTGGTACACAGTAGGCACTGTGTAAATGCTGGTTCCCTTCTCTTCCCTCCATAACCCAGACCTTACCCCCCCACACAAATAATATCTTTTACAACATATAGAATAAATAGAATAAATACTATCCCAGCCTTTGTTAATTATCTCCTTGGGTAGCTCATTACACTTTTGCAAGAGTTCTGATTCTTGGGATATTACTCAAATAAAGCCAAAATATGTTCTCTTTCCATTCATTGTTCTTAGTTCTTTTCTCTGTGTCCAAGCACAACACTCCAAAACCACACTCTTCAGTCCCCTAAATCTCTCTTCTTGGCTGAAAATCTCCAATGGGTATATATATATATTCATCTCATTGAATCCTCACAACAGCCCAGGAAGGTAGATGCTACTAAACAATTATAATAAACAATTATCCTCATTTTCCAGTTGAGGAAACTGAGGTAAGCAAAGATTAAGTTTTTCCCCCCCAGGGTTTCACACGTATTAATATGTATATTTCTATGTATGTATATATGATATTGAAATGGAAGACAAAAAATAAAAACTACAACAGTGACAAATCACACTAGTATATCAATTTAAGATCAGCAAAGTCCCTTGGCCAAGATCATATAGTTCTATCTTCCCCTTCCCTCAAGGCTGGTAATCTCACCCCATGGCTTTTGTTGTCTCTTCTATGCCAGAGGATTCCTCAACCTTAGCCCCATTTAAGCCCTCTCCTGAGGGACCTTTGATAGCTTATCTATGCCTGTCTGTTGGATATCTTGACATGGATTTCCTTCAAGCACTTAAAATTCAACATGTTGAAAACAGCTCCCTAACACTGTCTGCCATTTCATCCTCCATATTTTGGTCAATAGATTAAAATCCTGGGACCATAGATATAGCAATTTCAAGCTCGAAGTAACTTCAGAAATCATCTAATCCAGCTTTCTTATTTTAAGACAAGAAATAGAGATTCAATGACATACTTAAAATAATACCAGAACCAAGATTCAAATCCAAGTCCTCAGACTCCAAATCCAATCCTCTTACTACTACACCCCAATAAATCTGATTCTCTTTATTCCTTTAGTTTCATTTCCTTCTATATTCAGTCAGTAGCCAAGTGCTGTCCTCTCTAATATCTCTCAAAAATTTCTCTTCACTAATCTCTGTTCACACTGCCAACATTATACTTCAGACCTTCATTATCTCCAGACTAGGGAGTGATGATAGTCTCTTAAATGCAAATGTCTTGCTTCTTGTCTCTCCCTTTTTCAATCCAGTTTTCATACAGTTGCCCTATCAAAATTGATTTCCTAATAGATATTTAATTATGTCACCTCTCTGCTCAGAAACTTCAGTTACTCCTGATTGTTTTTTTTAAACGCTTACCTACTAAAATCAATCAAAACTAAAATCAATACTAAGCATTGGTTCTAAGGCAGAAGAGTGGTAATGGCTAAGCAATGGGGGTGAAGTGACTTATTTGTCCAAAGTCACACATCTAGGAAGTGTCTGAGGGCAGATTTGAACTTGGGACCTCTGTCTCTAGGCATGGCTTTCAACCCACTGTGCCACCTTGCCTTGCTCCCTGTTGTTTTTAGGATAAAATGAAAGCCTCTTAAACTGACATTTAAGAGGCTCCACAATCTGGCCCAACCCACATTTCTACCCAATGTCATACCATTCTTCATATTCTCTACATTTTAGTCAAGGTAAACTAGTGAGATCGGAGCCTTTCTCCAAAGAGTAAGTTCTCAAAGGATGTGAACAAGTAGCTGTCAAAAGTAAAAACTGGAACTATTAACAACCATGTGAAAGATTGTTACATATCACGAAAAGCAAGAGAAATGAAGAATGATACAAATTAAACTGACAAAAATGGCAAAAGATGGAAATAGTCAAGGTTGGAGAGGCTATGGAGAGACAAGTATGGCAATAAATTATCGGGGGAGCTGTGAAGTGGTCCATCCATTCTGCAGAACAATTTGGAATTGTGCTAAAAATGTGATTATAATGCCCATAATCTTTGACCCAGACATCCTATTCCTGGGTATATATACAAAGAAGACTAACAAGAGAAAGAAAATTCATAAAATTATTGATGGTAGCCCTTTTGGTAACAGCAAAGCACTAGCAGCAAAGTAGATATCTGGGATATTTAAACTGTTAGTAGCCATAAATATGAAGAAAACAGAAAAGTCTGGGAGAATTTATATGAACTGATGCAAAGTTAATCAAGCAGAAACAGAAAACAATATACATAATGCAATTAACAACAAAATAGAGTCTGAACTGAATAGTAACTGTAATGACCAAGATTGCTCCAAAGATATATAAGAATCTGTATCTCCATCATTACTTTGCAGATGTGGGCGCTAAAGGGTGTGAAACCCAATATTACTTTCTGTACTCTATTATTTAGTTTTGCTGAACTGTTTTTCTCTATTTCTTTTAAATTTCTTGTTATGAGATGATCCTCTGAATGTGAGGGCTGGGGAGGTAGGGAGGAAAATGGCATTAAAAATAATCAATAAAAATTTAAGATGGACCACCAGTTGTTTCCCTAATTTCTTCCTGCTTTCTTCTTTCCTTGGACATTTACAGCCTGCCACCCATTCTTGAGACTGACCATATTCTCTTTCTTGAGACCTAGCTCAGATGCTGTTGAGTCCTCTGTGAACTTGCACCCCCTCCCAATCTGTTTCTTTTCTCTCCCACCCCCAAGCTGGGAAGTGATGTATTTCTCTCAAAATTTTCTTGGAGGATTATTTTGTCTAGAAATCTCCTTACTGTCTGTTTCTCCTTTGCACTACATGTATTTGTTGACATGTTTTATTTCACCCACCCTAACTTAACACCCTCACTGTAAACACCTCAAGGATAGTTTTTCATCTTCCTATCCCCAGTGCCTAGCACAGTGCCATGCAAATAGCAAGCCCTCAATAAATTCTTCTTGAATTGTGTCCTCTCAAGCCATCATAGCTACTGAAATTTCTCAGGTTCTTTGAATACGTTGCTCATGTGGTCAACAGATGTGGAGAGAGAATTCAGGGTGTATCTGCATAGCTGAGGCATATGCAAAGAGCAGCTGTCTGCTAGTCAAGTTCTAAGAAATGCCATATTGTAATAGCAAGGGTCCTATACCAGGCATTGGGAATCTTACTTCTTTAATGTTTGTTTGACCGTGGACAAGAAAGAAAAATTCTCTGGGCTCCACATTTCTTCTCTATAAAATGATTAGGTTGGGGAAGCTAGGGGGCTCAATGACTAGAGAGTCAGGCTTGGAGATAGGAGGTTCTGGGTTCAAATTTGACCACAGAAACTTTCCCCTCTGTATGACCCTAGGCAGTCACTAAGCCTCAATTGTCTAGGCTTCACTGTTCTTCTGCCTTAAAACTGGTACTTGGTATTGATTTTTAAGACAGAAGGGAAGGATTAAAAAACATAAAATAAGTAAATCATGTTGGTTGACTTCTGAGGTCCCTTTCTGCTTTAAATAGATGATCTGATGAATATTCTGAATTCTTACATTTTTATTTGCACACAAAATACAAGAGATAGGTACTGCCATTATGACTACTAGTAAACATTTATTTAATGTCTATTATATTTATGGGACTATTCAGGGGACTAAGGAGACCAAGAATTAGAAAACATGAAGCCTACCTTGGACTGATTTGCAATTGATCCAAGGAGATGGGCCATCCACATACAAAAACAAGCAAAGGTAGTAGGTAGACTATATTACATGCCAACTGACTGGTTTATGACATTATATGTCAATGATCATGTATATGAAGTACTTTGCAAACTTTAAAGTGCTGAAGAAATGTCATTTATTATGATTTATATAAATCTCATTCTTCTCATCCTTTTTTTTTTAAAAAGAATTAAAGTAGAAATGGTCCTGGAGAAATCTCTACCCTGTTATTACTCTATTCCATTTTAATGCTCTGTAGATTATTACATGGGGAGGGAATACGATGGTTTTGTTTTATTATTAGATAAATATATTGAGGAATAAATTCATCTTCCACAGGCTCATGGAAAGCATCTTCCATGCAATTCCAGTAGCAGACAGAGCAACAGAGAAAACATTGCCTAATTCTGTTCCCATGTGGTTTTGATTTCATCTTCCAAGTCTCTATTTTGAAGACTTTTGAGTATTTGGTACATCTATCAAATTTTTTTCTTAAAATTGTTCCTAAGTTTTTATATGCATTGAATCATAGGCACCAGTTCAGTCTGTGAAAATGGTCTAATTCTAGTATAATTTACTGGTTGAGTTCTTCCAGTTATCCTGAGGTCTGTGTTTGTCATACGAAGATTTACCTCCTGTCAATTCATGAAGGATAGCAAGCTTCTTATATATAATTCTAGCCAACAGGTCATATAGTTTTACATATTCAGATTCAATTTTTTGCAGCCTTGTAATGATGTGTTAATGTAGTTTTTACTGCTTCTGTGCATAATCTGTGTATTGATTACTGGATCCAGGTCCTTCATGGAGTATCCTTTGTCATTTCTGTTGAGAAGGACTTGGTTTGGAATTGTTATCATCAACCCTTCTATTTCTATAAACAAATCTGCGTGACTCATTCATTACTTTTTGACACTTCTTTACCAGCAAACTTCATGTGGATATCACTCATAGGGGGAGTTTTGATTCTACTCTTCGATCTTAGTCATTTCATAACTTCTATTTGGTTACATGCAACAAACCCATCGGCATGAACCTTATCAGCTCTGCCCTATCTACTCCCTTTTTCATTTTAGGTAGGACAGAGAGAGTTGCACAAAAGAAGCAGGTGTGGTACTCATGTTATCCCCCCCACCTACATCTGCTACTTTTATGCCTGCCTCAGTTTCCTCATTTATAAAATGAAGATAGTAATAACAGCCCCCTCATAGAGTTATTGTGAGGATCAAATGAGATGATGATTGTAGTGCCTGGCACATTGTAGGTACCATTTGAATGTTAGTTATTATTATAATCATCATTATTTCTGTCAAAGCAACATGATCTTTCTAGGCAATCTGACGCACAGCTTCTGAGTCTTCCTCAACTCTTCGTTCTCACTCACCTCTCATAGTCAATTAGTCATTAAACCTCCCATGACATCTCTCTCATATGTTCCCATCTTGTTGCCTGCATGGATCCCACCTATAATCCAGAAGTCTCACCTAGACTCTCTATTAGCCTTCAAATCCCTTTCACTCCTGTCCATCTTCTGTAGACCCACACTGCAGAGCTGACCATGTCCCCTCCCCACTCAATAAACTTTGGTAGCTATTGGAGTGTAGGGATGTTCAAGGAGGACTAGAAACTCTGGTTCCAGGGCTTGTCTAGAACGTTTCAGGGCTGCTCATCCACTTTTGGTGTCCACCTTTCAACCGACTCTCATCTTTGGCTCCAAGAAACTCTAGCATACATTGGCCACACCATAATAAAACCATCGCAGTAGAGGGGTCAGATCAGGTGGAGAGTAACTGATTCATCCTTAGATTCACCGGTGAGTTAGGATTTCCTTTGGGGGAATAGGCAGATGAGAACGACTGGTTCCAATGGCCATGAAGGCAGTTGGAGCACACTCTGTGACATACTTAGAGCTTGGGCAACCATCAGAGCCACCAAGGTTATCCACTGTATCCTAGACCACAGCCAGTCATCTTTATTCTTGTCTTGCCCCTGGACTTCAATGACTCTGGAAGAGAGAGTAAGGATGATGACTTTGTTCAATTCTGCCTCACTTAAATCCAATTGATGCACAAATCAAGACATCATCCTTTGATGTCATTGGTCCTCTTTGAAAGTGAAAGATGAACTAACTGCAGGATCAAATACTATTTCACATTTACCTTACTCTTAAAAAAAACCAACTTCTTATCTTCTATCTTAGAATCCATGCTGTGTTTAAAGGCAGAAGAGAGGTAAGGGTTAGGCAATGGTGGTTAAGTGACTTACCCAGGGTCATACATTGAAGAAATGTCTGAGGCCACATTTGAACCTAGGACCTTCCACCTCTGGACCTGGTTCTCAATGTACTGAACCACCTAGCTGACCCCTATCTTATTTTTTTAATTCTATTTTTGTGTAAGTTTTATAATATTCAAAATTATTAGTACATTTATACATGTATGTAATATGTTTATATCAGGCTGCATGACCTTTTTAAAAAACTGCTAGGGAATCAGAATAAAAGTAGTTTAAAGACCACTAATCTAAATGGTCATGGTTCAAATTCTTGCTACGAGTTACCTATGTGACTTCTGGCATCATACTTGCCCTCTTCCTTCGAGTTCTGCTTTTCCCCTCTGAAGGGGAATGAAAGGAAAGGATTGCACTAGATGGTCTGTGGGTCCTTTCAGCTCCAGGTCCTATGGTCCCAGGCAACATCCTTGTCCCGGTTCCCGTAGCAGCAACAGGGCCAAAAAAGAGAGTTGTTTGCCTTGATCACTTTTATGATCTCCTGCCATAATCCCCAACGAATTCCTCTGATGAAAGGCTATTGAAATGCTTAGCAAGCAGTGACAGCCAAGCTGAGATGCTGCATATCAGAATCAAAGCAGGGCTCCAAGTCAGCTGCTGACTTCAGCTCACATTTTAAACCTGCCAAAGGAAGTTTTTTGTTTGGGACCACTTTAAAGAAATGGGGGTGGGGGAAAAGCAGGGAAAAAACCAAACTCGATCGGCAAGGGCAGGTGGACTCAGCCAGGCTCATGCAGCTGATGCTCTGAAAGATGTATGTTATCAACCTTTGCTGGCCACAGGCATCCACATGAAATAGAAGGGGCAAAAAAAAAGATGCCCTCATTTCCAAGCCATGGGACCATAACTGGCAAGTTTAGAATCCCACCTGGATGCTGGGTCTCCATTTCCAGCTGGGCAGAGAATTTTCCAGGCTTGTTGGAGATTCTGTTGCACTCACCACCATCCCCCACCATCCCCCAGAAGGCAATTTTCCAGCTCACAAACAGGCAGCTTTGTAAGGGTTCAGGCAAAAAGGTCGGAAGACTCCTTGTTCATCAATCAACTCCCGGACTACAACATGCCAATGAGTTAAGTGAACACGAATCAGACACATGTGGATTAAATTTCCCTTGGAATACTCCTGGGGTTCCAGTCTAAGGAGGGGAAAGTTTGTACATCCTGCAGATCTTCTGATGCCAGGAATGTAAGATAATGAGATAACGATTCAGAGATACTGAACTAATGGCCTTGGAGGGCTACTGGATGAGCCTCATTGTCCAAAACTGGTTGACCTTTGACCATTAGGAGGAGGGAATCTAAGGTCCAGTGGCCAGTTTAGAGTTTTCTGAACCAGATTGAAATTTCTTTCATGATACAGAAGAAACAGTGGATTAGAACCGAGTAATTCTCAGGTGGTGGAGAAAAAGAACATTCTGATCTTCAGGTACTGAGACTTGAATTCAAGTTCTGACCCTGACCCTTGCTAGATAGATTTATGATCTCTGGCCAACCACTTGGACTCTCTGAGCCTCAGTTTATTCATCTACAAGATGGGAATAATAACATTTGGATTCTTTGGTTATTGTGAGGTTCCTAAGATATAATGGAATAAAAGATACTTTCACTGAAAAGAACAATATAATGGACATATATTATCCAAACTATTACAGTAGCTACTTAAAGTATTAATGGAAGGTTTTTTTTTTTTTGGACAAATTTGCTTCATCAAAGAGGGAAGAAGAAAACATCAGGCATATGACCCTTACCTTTTGTCTTAGAATAAATACTGTATATTGGTTCCAAGACAGAAGAGTGACAAGAGCTAGGATATGGGGGTGGAGTCACTTGCCCTGGATCACAAAGCTGGGAAATGTCTAAGGCCAGATTTGAACCCAGGAACATCCCATTTCTAGACCTGGCTCTCAATCCAGCGAGCCATCTAGCTTCCCTGTAACATTAAGCTTTTTGTCAATAAGACCATCATTTATTTCATGTTAGGCACTTTAAGTCACTTCTCTAATGAAGTAAGTCTCCCAGAAAAATAGTAATGAGAAAGCCACATACCTATTTTAAACTTGGTTACTGTAAAGGTAGTCAGACTTGGTGAAGTCAGGCCAGTCACTTCCCTTGAAGCAACCTTTGATTCATAAAATAGAGGATACAGGTCAGTCAGTCAATAAACATTTATTAAGCATCTACAAAGGGTCAGGCACTGTGCTGAGCTCTGGGGATACAAAGAAAGACAAAAGTCAGCCTCTGCTCTCAAAGAACTCACCGTCCAATAGGAGAGACAACAAGAAAAAATACCTATGTACAAATAAGATATATACAGCATAGGTTGGAAATAATCAACAGAGGGCTTCTCGCTAGACCTAAGGGATATTTGGAAAGGCTTCTCATAAAGGGTAGAATTATAGCTGTAACTTGAAGGAAGCCAGGAAAGCCAGGAGGTAGAGATGAGAAAGGAGAAAATCCCAGACATGAGGGAGAGTCAGTGAAAAGGTCCAAAATAGAGAGATGGATCTTTCTTTCTTTCTTTCTTTCTTTCTTTCTTTCTTTCTTTCTTTCTTTCTTTCTTTCTTTCTTTCTTTCTTTCTTTCTTTCTTTCTTTCTTTCTTTCTTTCTTTCTTTCTTTCTTTCTTTCTTTCTTTCTTTCTTTCTTTCTTTCTTTCTTTCTTTCTTCCTTCCTTCCTTCCTTCCTTCCTTCCTTCCTTCCTTCCTTCCTTCCTTCCTTCCTTCCTTCCTTCCTTCCTTCCTTCCTTCCTTCCTTTCTTTCTTTCTTTCTTTCTTTCTTTCTTTCTTTCTTTCTTTCTTTCTTTCTTTCTTTCTTTCTTTCTTTCTTTCTTTCTTTCTTTCTTTCTTTCTTTCTTTCTTTCTTTCTTTCTTTCTTTCTTTCTTTCTTTCTTTCTTTCTTTCTTTCTTTCTTTCTTTCTTTCTCTCTCTTTCTATTTTTTCTTTCTTTCTTTCTTAACCCTTACCTTCTGTCTTAGAATCAATTCTGTGTCCTGGTTCCAAGGCAGAGGAGCACTAAGGGGACAGGCAATGGGGGTTATAAGTGACTGTTCAGGGTCACACAGCTAGGAAGTATCTGAGAATAGATTTGAACCCAGAACCTCCCATCTCTAGACCAGACTCTCAATCCACTGAGATACATAGCTGCCTCAAAGATGGAGTTTCTTGTGAGAACAGCAGAGGCCAGTATCATTGAATCTGAAAGTACATTGGGAATGGAGAATGAGGTAAAATGTATGAAGACTGTAAAAGGGGTGAAAATGACTGAGTACCAAAAAGGAGATTTTGTATTTGATACTAGAGATGAGAAGGAGCCATTGGAGTTTTTTTTTTTTTTGAGTAGGGGATGGTAGTAGGTGGTATCATCCTATCTCTGTTTAAGGATGACTTTGGCAGCTGAGTGGAGGTAGTACAACTGGAGTAGGAAGAAACGAGGTAAGATCAGCCAGCAGGCTATTGAACTGTCCAGGCGTAAAATGATGGACCTGTAATGGGGTGGTGGAAGTGTCTGAGGAGTCATCGTGTTGTGAGATTTCCTTTACAAATATGGTTATTGCAATAAATTCCCTGGAGGTCTGGGCTCCCACTGAAGCCCATTTTAATCTAAAATGCCATAAAAGGAAAATGGCGAGAAATGGGATTCTTATCTCAAAGCTAATGTATATTTCGCCTTTTCTAGGACCCCAGCTGAAGTTCTGAGTTCAGAACACTCCATTTCAGGAACCACAATGATCATCTCAACAACATTCTGAAGAGAGCAAACTGGAGAGTGAGGCATATAGAGATTCAGGCTATATGGGGGCAGTTAAAAGAAGAGAGGATGAGAAGATAGACGTGGGGCATGGCAGCGCTCTTCAAATATTTAAAGGTCAAATATTTAAGAGGCCTTGGGCTTCCATGATTTGTCCCTAGAAAGCAGAAAGAAAATCAAAGGGTAGAATTTGCATAAAGGCAGGTTTGAGCTTAAGGTAAGGACAAAAGTGGTAAAGCTGAATTATCCCAAAATGGAATGGATTGCCGTAAGGGGCTTTCCCCTCTTTGGAGGTCTAGAGGGGAAGGCTAGAGGAATGAATGTGCATCAGATACTTTGTAAGAATTCCTTCAGGGGTTTAGATTATACTAGATGGATACTGAGGTCTCTTGCAATTCTGTAATTCTATGACTTTATGACTTCCTCTATCTATCTGGGCTAGGCAAGACCAAAAGAGGATCAAATTATAAGAACAACAACAACAACAAAAGGCTAAATCAGATTACAGCAACTCTAAGGAACCTTGAAGTGACTAGAACTAAATCCTCTTTCCTGCTGGTCCTACCAAAACAACAGTAAAGAAACAGACAATAAGGAAACAAAAAAAAAGTATGGGGAAAAGGGGAAATACAAATTCAGCAATATTTTCAAGAGGACCTATCGGAAGCCGTGGGGAAGAAGGGAAAGATTATTGCAAGATGGCATTTTTCAATGGGCATTCTGCAGGATTCTCTTTCTATTCAATTGCAAATTTGAGGGAAAGGGGAGGAAAAAGATGAAGTTTCTGGGTGGCATTTGGGGGGCCCTTACGGGAGGTGGGAAGGAGCAGATACATTTTCTGGGAATTTGTAAACAGATGATGTAACATCCAGAGAAGAATTTTTCACAATTGCCAAATTGTTCAGAAAGCATTAAAACGGTTCATTCATTTTCAGCCGTGCAACCAAGTTGAAAACCTACTTTTTTTTTCTGGTCTGGAGTTGATTGATGTCCATTACTCATATCAGGCTAATGGCACCTTATTTCCCAACACTAGCGAGTAATGAGTGACCTTGAGTGCATATTGTTTTGCTGAAAGGTTTGCTCCTCTGCTTACTCCAAAAAGCACCCCCAAGGAAACGAGGCTCCTGTATTGGTGTTTTGCTGCAAACCTCATTCCTTTCATGGCTTTCTGTAAAAGAATTTGATACAGGCATAGAAGGTAACCTCAGTGAGTAAATGAAATATTGATCCATGCTACTCTGGCCTTACCTTCACCTTGTCCCAGGGCTGTGAGTTACTGACTTTTCCGTTTGGGCAGTAATAGGAATTATTACAACAGGCCTGTGCGAGTAATTACTTGGCATGGAAAAAAGGAGGGTCCATCATATATTTCTGTAGAGACGTTAGTTTCCATCAGCCCAGCAGTCTGCTTTTTCAGCCCTGTCTTTCCGAGTCTTGATTCAATTCTTTTAACCATCATTAATCAAACTCCTTGTCAGCAGAAGTTTATCAAAAGTATTAAGTGAGCAAGGTTGCCTGGCCTCCTTTAAAAAAAAAAAATCCAGCCCAACACAGGGCAGTAAATTTCAAAATATGGAAGGTTGGCTCGGTGATATATACGAGTGTCTCTTCAGCGGGAATGAGCAGTTTGTTTTAGTGATAGATATTGTGGTTTGAGCCGTGATAGAATCCTTCTCGAGTTTATATGTCGTGGGCTATCGTTTATGAGAGACCATGTGTTTCTAAATGGTGAAGGTCATGGCTGATGGCAAAGGTAAAAGCAGTGGTGATTCATTAAAAATAGTTAATAGGGCCTGCAGCTGACAAGGATATATAGCAACATGCCATTTGTCAGCCCACCAGCACCTCGCCGGGGCCATGTTTCTTCGAGTCCTGCTCGCCACCTTCGATGGCTGGCTAAGCTCGAGTGTACAACGGCAAGACTCTATTTCTGGGGGAAAAAAATAGGCTTGGGAAGAGTGTTTCCTAGAAAATAACCCCCCACCCCGCATCTCAACTGAAAGATGGTGCCTTCCATCTCCACTGGCAATTTAGCGTCGCTGTAATTTATTTTATTTTATTTTTCTTTTGTTGCTCTTATTTTAAATGTAGATTTTGGATGGATTTTTGGATCTAACTAGAGTAGAGCAGAAGGGACGAGGTGTCAGGAAGGACTGGGTTCCAATCCCTCATCTAAGCCCAAGCTCTTACTGGCAGACCCCATTCCTTAATGAATCTTCTGCCATCTAAGAAGTGTTTGGCTTCTTCTACGATCTGCTTTTTCACATCAGAATGTGTGTACTTTCTGTAAACCTGCCTGGTTGATTTGGAGCCTCTTTAAGGACTGGGTTTTGTGAGCTGATTAAGATCAATATTTTTTGATGATCCATTTAAGAAATGTAAATTAGAGAAGGTATAGTGTGTCCTGGTTGCAGCCCTTGGGCTATCACCAAATGACCACGTATGGATTTTCTATACGTTATTTCTAATGGAGAAGGTAGAAAAAGAAGGGTTACTGGGGCTGGTTGCTTCTTTACTTGGAATAGTCAATGAAAAATGATCCAGTGGTGAGCAGTGATCCTGGGAGGTGATAGACATTTTCCTTAGTTATCACTCTTCCTTGAGATTCTTTTCTAAGGAAATAAGCATCGGGGATGACTAGATGGGCGTACTCTATGGAATTCTAACCACTAAACAAATCATGATGTTAGAGTGTTTGATTCTATTTTACCAGCATAAAAACATCATCAGACCAGGCATCCATAATAGCCAGTTTTGTGATGGGTACATAGCAGAGGATGAGAATTAACAGACAAATGAATTCCTTTCCCTTTCCTTTTTTTTTCCTTTTTCTTTCCCTTCCTTTCCATTTATGGTACAACATTTCTAATTCTACATTTTCTTTCCTGATTTTCTCTTTACATCTTGAGAATACAAGTGGAGCTCATGAACTCACTATTAATTATCTCTCAAGATAAAGTGAGAAAGGTCTCCTGTATATTGGGTCAACTGAATCCTTGGTGTAAAATTTATGGATGGATTTGGACAAGGATGGGGAGGTATGATTGGCTTGAGAGGTGCATCTTTATTTTTTTAATCTGCCTTTAATTTTTTTAATTTTAATTAATTATTCAGATAAATAAATTACTTAATTAATTTTGTTTTAATTTTATTATTTTTAAATTTTTAAGAAATTAATTTTATTAATTAAATAATACTTCAGAATATTTTTCCATGGCTACATGATTCATGTTCTTTCTCTCCCCTTATTCTTTCCCTCCTACCCCCCTCCTATAGCCCACATACAAGTTTGAGAGGTACATCTTTAGAGAATGTATCTGTATGGATAAGATCATTTAGTTCTATGTGAGTACCTTTTCTGTTCTTAATAAGAAACTTAAATAATAGTATGCCAGTAGAGCCAAAGGGCTGGGAATCTTGCCAGTGACACAAACTGAGTAGATAAGTCCTAAGGAGTTGCTTGATGTACACACAGAGGTTGTTAATTAAGTGTTAGATGAGGGATTTGAACCCAGTTCTTCCTGACTCTATTCCCAATGCTGGAGCCACTTCTACACCTGGCCTTTGATAAGTCTTTGGGCACCATTTTTCTAATTCTTATTAGAAGATTCAATTGATGCCTGGAGTTTAGAAGGATTACTTAGTGGGAATTATAAGTATGGTACCCAAAGGCCTAACTAAGATAGGAAAACAAAGAAGTAGAAAAGATAAGTGATAAGAAGAAAGGAGGAAAAATAGAAGGAAAAAAACCCCCAGAATTAATTAATCTGTGAATTGTCCCATTTCCTCCTATAAGCTCCTTTTTGTTCTGAAAGCCTATTGCTGAGTTTACCATCAAGGGTGGCTATCTCCATGTTTTCTGTTTAATTGAGTATTGAAGTTGATGAGAGAAAGGCAGTTTCATAGACAGATCTCATTTCTCTCCATTATGTGAAAAAGTACAAGTGCTCCCCCAGCTCAAAGAGAGATTGGTGGTGTGCAAACCAGTCCCCAGCCCAAAATCGAGTCCTTCTGCGTGATGACAGTTTAGTTCTTTGGCAGCGTTCATTACCATGAAACTGCCTTGGACTGAAATGCTCATTCAATCGAGAAGTGCTCCGTCACCCAACAGAACAATATTACAAATTAGCATGTTTATGAGAGAAAGCACTCAGCTCCAAAGAAGCCAAAGAGAGACGGGATTTGCCGTACTTCATTCCAAGCTTACATTTTCATATGGGCACAGCGATGTTATTCTGACATCGTCATCCAAAAGAAGACGTTCCTCGTGGTTACAAATTGACTTTTTATGGAGAAATGAAGACTATTTCTAACCTATTGCACTGATATTATATTTTGTTAATATTTTATGAACAAAAAGTCCTCCCATTAGGGGTGGCAAATTGCTTTATAATTATAATACTTCAAAGAACAGACTGTCTGCTTCCTTTTATGGAGAAAGCACCAAACACAATTGTCTTCCCATCCAGCTCCTTCTCAGTGTGCTTGTGGCTCAGTGGTGCTCACCCTTTCCAAATATTAGTTCAATTTAAAAAGAAAATCGTGGTTCCTCTTCTGAATGGCTTATGGTTAATAAAATATTTAAATACACACGCTCATTACAGTGAGCCTGAAAAGCATCAGGGATTGGCAATTGACTAGAGAGAGCCTTCCTCCTCCCTCCCTCCTCCTTCCCCAAGTCACTGGTTGGACTCCACCCCAAATTGGCAGTGACCCAAAGGTCATTCCAGTGTGACGGCTCCTTGGGGATCACGATGGAATAAAGGGAGGTCTCTGTTCAGTTCAAGGCAGATGCCAACCTCATAACAGTTCGTGTTTGTCATTACAGAAGAAAGATTCAATGGGTTCATTTGGGAAAGGAGTTTCTTTTTTAGGTGATGCTGGATCCTAGATAGCAAAATCAATAGAGAAGTACTCATTGAGGTCCCCTTCTACAGGAAGACTAGGTATCATGGAGCCCTCCAGGACAGGTAACTCAATTCAATTTGACAATATTTATTAAATATTTATTATGCTGGGCACAGTTCTAGGTACTGAGGACATATAAACCAAAAAAAAAAAATCTGTATCCTTAAGGAACTTAAAATTCTCTGGGAGAAAAGACTTTTGCCTCCGTCAAGTTGTCTACAATCTCAATGGAAAGACAGGACACATATTCATGAAGTATTATTATTTGTATTAAAAATAGCTAGCATTTATATGAATCTTTAGTATTTGCAAAACATTTTACATATGTTACTTTATTTAGGGAAGAAGGAAACATTATTAGAGCAGTTGGGACATTACTATTTGCCACTGTGGGAAAATTGTTTACAATAGCTTTGTCCTTTTATCTCCCAAATTTCTAATACAAACTTGTGGCTTCTCCAAACCTTATGGCTTGATTTTAGTTATGGTGTAAGGGATAGACATAAAGGAAAATGGAAAGGAGGTATGAATGCATTTTTCCCATATTCAAAAAGACTCAGAAGGAGGTATTGACGATGTGGGATGAGTTCTGTGCCTCATTGCCATTCAAGTCTGACTTCTGCAATTCCAAGATTGAAAAAAAATTCTTCTGTTTTGTTTGCTATTGCTCTTCCCCTGTTACCATATGCTTTCCACTGTTATCACTGTTTTTCAGTTAGAGGAATCCTAAGAAAGGGAAGAGATGGATGGAAGCAAGTTACTATAAATCTTTTAAGAGTGAAAACCAGGGATCTCTATTTAGAAGGGCAAGTTTTGAGTAAAATAGTATATCTACCTGAGAAACCCTCATGCGGTTATCTGGGGCAAGGTTGTAGGTCTGACTAGTAACAGCTGAAAACATGTTAACTTTCCCCAGGAGCTATTGGCCTAGATGGTCTCATTTGAAAAAAGTAGCAACATGTTGCCAAAAAAGAAAAAAAAAACAAACAAAAAAATCCTGTTCCAGAGATTTTTGGGCCTTGGGAAAAGTTAGGTGAATATTATGGAGAAAACAAATAATTTTTATCGTAGTAAATAAAATATAAATCTTGGAGTCCTTACAGAAAAGGTAAGAAGAAACCATTCCAACTACAATATGTCTGATTTCTGATCAGTGGAAAGCATCCTAGCTATGGAATCAATGGACCCAGATTCACATTTCATACCTAACAACGACATTTTCTGAGCAAATTATTTAACTTCCCTGGTCTTTGGTTGTCTTTTCAATAAAGGAGGAAACATTGATTCTTTTTTTTTTTGATCATAGCTTTCAGATAGTCTAATTAATTCTTGAATTATCTCTCCTTGATCTATTTTCCATGTCAGTTGTTTCTTCAATGAGATATTTCATATTTTCTTCTATTTATTTATTTTTTAATTTTTTTATTCTTTTGATTTTTGCTTTATTGTTTATTTGTATCTCACACAATCATTAGCATCCACTTCCCTAATTCTAATCTTTAATAAATTATTTTCTTCAGTGAATTTTTGTTCCTCTTTTACCATTAGTCCAATTCTATTTTTTAACTGTTATTTTCTTTAGTATTTTTTGCTTCTTTTACCAAGCTGTTAACATTTTCTTTCCCTGTTTTTTCCTCTACTATTCTTATATCTTTCTTTAGCTCATTTAGGAATTATTATTGGAGTTTGGTCCAATTAGCATTTTTCTTTGAAACCTTGCTTGTAGGTGTTTTCACATTATGGTTTTCTTCTGAGTTTGTGTCTTGGTCTCTTCTGCCACCATAGGAACTTTTTATGATTAAATTCTTTTTTTTGTTGTGGTTTGTTAATTTTTTCCCAATTTTTTGACCCTGAACTTAATGTTAAAGTTATGCTTTGCTCACCAGGTTCTGGGGAAGCAATGTTCCAAACTTCAGGCTTTTTAATGCTGCTGTCAGCTTTTTTGGTGCTTCTAAGAAAATATGATCTAGGGAGAGGTGCTATTACTTTCTTGGTCTTCACTTTGGTTTTTATTCAAAAAAAGTCCCCTGTTCTTCTGTAGCTGCAAGTATTAATTCCCTTCTTGATTTTGGAGTTGATATCAGGTCCTGTACTTTCCTGCTTTAGTACTACAACCAGGGACCCTGCTCCTTGCTGACCAATCACAATTCTACCTTGGTATGGTGACCCAGAATTATGTATAGGAAATAGAGTTGTTAATAATAGTCAGCTATACCCAGTGTCTGAAAAAAAAAGTCCCTGTTATCTCTTTCTGACATGTTGTCTAGATCTTTTGCCATTTCTAGGCTCACAACTCCCAAAACTGCTACTACGACCATTATTAAAGTTGTCTTCTGAGTCCACTGCTGGTACAGTTGTGTGTGCTCTGGGCTGGTTACCACCCTGGTGTTACAGGTCCCTCCTGCTGACTTTCTAAGTTGTCTTAGACTTGAAAAATATCTCACTCTGGGCTTTCTTTGGCTTTGTCTCTCCAAGATTTTATTTGAGGAGTTATTTTAAGGTTGTTTGGAGGGGGAATATTCAGAGGAGGGTTGATTGCCTGTACTCTGCCATCTTGGCTTTGCTCCCATTTTGTAGTAATTTTAGCAAGTATTTATTAAAACACTTATGATATACAAGGTACTGAACTAAGCTATAGGAATATAAAGATAGACATGAAAAATAGTCCCTGTACTCAAGGAGTTTGTACTCTACAGGGACTGGATGTTATTTCAGATCCCTCCCTCTCTCACCTTACACCCTCCCCTCCTTCCCACCAATTTCTAATATTCTGCCAAGGAGTGTCAAATTTGACCTTTGTAAAATCTCTTGAATTTTCCCCCTTCTCTCCTATGACACTGCCACCATCTTGGTAAAGACCTATATCTCCACTCACCTGTACTATTGCTATAGACTGCCACTGGGGTCTTCCTGCCTTAAGCCTTTCTCTGCTCCCATTCATCCTCTATCAGCCACTGAAGTACTTTACTTAAAGCACTGATCCTACTATATTAAGTTCCTACTCAATAAACTATGGGGGCATACTATTACCTCCATGATCAAATGCTCAAAGTCTTTTATAATCCAAATACTTTTTCCTTGTCCAGTTTTCTTATATCTTACTCTCTGTGGCATATACTTTGATCCAATGACATGGTCTCCTAGCTATTCTATCCATTTTCTCTCACCATTCTCCATTCCTAGAATGCTTTCCCTCTTCATTTTCTTCTTCGACCTTCTCTGACTTCCTTTATGTTCCAACCAAAACCAGGAAATCTTTCCCAATTCCTCTTAATTTTAGTGCTTTTTCTCTTAATTAAGGCCATCTTATTTTATTTTTATTTATTATATATTATTATTAATATTATTTTATGTAGACCTTCCATGATTGTACATATTTGTTTGCAAGTCTCCTAAATTAGTTTGCATGAATATCAATAACATGGAAATAGGTCTTGATCAATGACGTATGTAAAAGCCAGTGGAATTGCACATTGGCTATGAGAGAAGGGGAGGGAGGAGGGGAGGGAAAGAACATGAATCATGTAATCATGGAAAATTTCTATTAATCATTAAAATAAAATTAATATTGAAAAAAATAAATTAGATTGCATGCTCCTTGAAGGCAAGTACTACATATTATATGAAGTGGTGGTCACTTTGCCATTCATTTGATTCTAGACAAGACCATTAAACTCTGTGGGCTTCAATTTCTTTATCTGCAAAATAAGGGGATGCTGTCTAATGAGTTCTAAGGTTACTTGCAGCTATAAAGTTGAACCAGATCTTTAGTCTCATCTCCAACACATACAATGTGACCCTGGGCAAGTCACTTAGGTCCTTAATGCCCCAGGGAATGCCTCAATGCCATAAATGGCAGAATAAGAATTGATCTACACTGGTGGAGGAAATTCCTCACCAGAGGTCCTAGCAAAATTGCAGGTCAAGCCCAAGAAACAAAAACAAACAACAATTTAATAAAAGGGCTATTCTACCCAAGTGAGCATTTTTAGTAGGTTAATCTAATTTGGGGAGGCCATTACAATGAGATTAAGTCTTTGAGGAGCAATTGCCTTGTTCATTTCCCATATCATTGTCAAAGTTGATTTATCTTCCAATAACCATTTACTAAGTGTCTGTTAGGTGCAAAGCATAGCATCATCAATGAACCACTATTAACTACCACTGAATTCAGGGCACTCCACTCTATTCTATGGGGGATGCCAAAAATTCAGAAGGGTGGTGAGTATCTATTAGGTTAAAAGTCAGAGTTAAGACAGAGTTAGGAAGAAGTAGAGATTTATTGGTAGACTATTGGTGGAATTTCTGATTTGTCATGATTATGTTGAAGGCAATTGGCATTGAATTTGCATTCAGAAGAGGTGGAGTTGAATCCTGAATCTATTACTACATTACTACTTCTGCAATCTCAGACAAGTGAGCTTACTTCTTCATTTCATGTGAGTTAGTGGATCATGATGGGTAATTCAGACAAGTGAGCTTCATGCACCTGAATTAACTCAAGGTGTCTCCAAAATCCTTTTTTAACATTTTTCTAAATATCAAATGATGTGGAAATGTCTCATTTTATTTTATTTTATACCATTAACTTTAGTCTTAGTAGTAATTCTAAGACAGAATAGTGGCAAGGTCTAGGAAAATGATTTACCCTGGGTCATATAGCTAGAAAGTGTCTGAGGCCAGATTTGAATCAAAGTTCTTCCAACTTTAGGCCTAGCACTCTAAAGTATTTAATTTTCTTCCTATATTGAATGAAAACCACCAGGAGACTGGCCTTAATCAAGTCTAGCCCAGAAGAGATAGGTAGAATAAGTGTTATTATCCCTGTTTATAGATGAAAAAATGAAAGAATTCTGGATCTGGAATTAGAGGATATGAATTAAAATCTCAGTTTTGTCAGTTACTATCTTTGCAACCTTGGACAAATCCCCTTCTTTCTTTGGGATGCAATTTTCCCTTTCTCTCTAAAATAAACATAGAAGTCGGGGAAGGGTGCTTTTTTCTTAAATGGCTTCTAATGGTCCTTTTAGCTTTAAATGTATTCACTTTACCCAAGCTCATACTTGGAAAGTGTGGTAAATGGCATGGCTGGTACTTTAATCCAATCCTTCTGTTTACAAATCTAGATGTTCTTCTACCTTACCCTGTAACAGTAGTTCCCAGCAAGAAGCAAAAGCATTGAAATAAAAAAAAGGAAGGAAATCTGCCAAATTTACACGGTCCCATTTACTTGTCAAAGAGCTGTAGACATATGAGCTATTATTAAAAGGTCTTCATTAAGCGTTACCTGATCTCTTTGGCACAATTAGGTAGATTTTCCTCTCCCAGGAAAACAAATATGAATCCTACTCACGATGAAAGAAAAATTCCTTCCCTTTGGAAGATAGAAAAAATGAATATTTTAGTTATAGAGAAAAATCATAGAAATTTAGAAGTGGAAACAGACTTAGAAATTATCTACTCCCAGAATCAAAGGAGCTTAGAATTGGAAAGACCGTCAGAAGCCATTAAGCCCAGTTTCTGCTTGGGCAAGAAATTGTTCTGACTCTATAAAGGGATCATTAAACCTTTAATTAAAGGTCTCCAGTGAAAAGGAACCCCAAACCTTTCAACACAAGCAATTATGCCCTCCATGTCTTTCCCATCAACACTCCCTCTACATTTTTGTTCAAGATCTACATCTCCTGCTACTTCAAACCATCTTCAAGGCAACTAATCATCCTGATTGCCCTTCTTTAGAGGTCTTCAAGAAGAAATAAGATGATCACTTATATAAATAAGTGCTCAATCCCCCTTCATTTTATTTATTTATTTAAAAAATTTTAATTTTATTTTATCAATTTAGAACATTATTCTTTGGTTACAAGAATCATATTCTTTCCCTCCATTCCCTCCACCCTTCCCATAGCCAATGCAAAATTCCACTGGGTATTACATGTGTCCTTGATCAGAACCTATTTCCATGTTGTTGATGTTTGCATTAGGATGATCATTTAGAGTCTACATCTCCAATCATATCCCCTCAACCCATGTATTCAAGCAGTTGTTTTTCTTTAGTGTTTCTACTCCCACAGTTTTTCCTCTAAATGTGGATAGTGCTCCTTCTCGTAGATCCCTCAGAGTTGTTCAGGATCACTGTATTTCCACTAATGGAGAAGTCCATTATATTCGATTGTACCACAATGTATCAGTTTCTGTGTAAAATGTTCTCCTGGTTTTGCTCCTTTCGCTCTGCATCAATTCCTGGAGGTCGTTCCAGTCCCCATGGAATTCCTCCAGTTCATTATTCCTTTGAGAACAATAGTAGTTCATCACCAACATATACCACAATTTGTTCAGCCATTCCCCAATTGAAGGGCATCCCCTCATTTTCCAATTTTTTGCCACCACAAAGAGCTCAACTATGAATATTCTTGTATGTGTCTCTTTCCTTATTATCTCTTTGGGGTACAAACCCAGCAGTGCCATGGCTGGATCAAAGGGCAGACAGTCCTTTATTTCCCTTTGGGCATAGTTCCAAATTGCCCTCCAGAATGGTTGAATCAATTCACAACTCCACCAGCAGTGCATTAATGTCCCAACTTTGCCACATCCCCTCTAGCATTCATTACATTTCTTTGCTGTCATGTTAACCAATTTGCTAGGTGTGAGGTGATTCCTCAGAGTTGTTTTGATTTGCATCTCTCTGATTATTAGAGATTTAGAACACTTTTTCATGTGCTTATTAATAGTTTTGATTTCTTTAACTGAAAATTGCCATCCATGTATTGATTGGAGAATGGCTTGATTTTTTATACAATTCATTTAACTCTCTGTAAATTCAAGTAATTAGATCTTTGTCAGAGGTTTTTGTCATGAAGGCTGTTTCCCAATTTGTTGATTCCCTTCTAATTTTGGTTGCATTGGTTTTCTCTAATCAAAACCATTTTAATTTAATGTAATCCAAATTATTTATTTGACATTTTGTGATTTTTTTCTACCTTTTGCTTTGTCTTAAAATCTTTCCTTTCCCAAAGATCTGACATGTATACTATTCTGTGTTCACCTAATTTACTTACAGTTTCCTTCTTTATATTCAGGTCATTCACCCATTCTGAGTTTATCTTGGTATTGGTTGTGAGATGTTGATCCAACACCAATCTCTCCCATAATGACTTCCAATTTTCCCAGCAGTTTTGATCAAATAGTGGATTTTTGACCCCAAGCCTGGAATCTTTGGGTTTATCATAGACTGTCTTGCTGAGGTCACTCACTCCAAGTCAATTCCACTGATCCTCCTATCTGTCTCTTAGCCAGTACCATATTCTTTTGATGACCACTGCTTTATAGTATAGTTTGAGATCTGGTACTGCAAGGCCACCTTCCTTCACATTTTTTCCCATTATTTCCCTGGATATCCTTGATCTTTTGTTCTTCCAAATGAACTTTGTTGTAGTTTTTTCTAATTCAGTAAAAAGATTTTTGGTAGTTTGACGGGTATGGCACTAAAGAAGTAAATGAATTTGGGTAGGATAGTCATTTTTATTATGTTAGCTTGTCCTACCCATAAATTGTTGATGTTTTTCCAATTGTTTGGATCTAGTTTTAATTGTGTGGAGAGTTTTTTTTTTGTAGTTGTGTTCATATAGTTCCTATGTTTGTCTCAGCATACAATTTTGGAAAATCATATTATTTAATTTCCAATTAATTTTTGAGTTGCCTCTCCATGTACCCTTATTGATCATTATTTTCATTGCATTATGATCTGAAAAGGTTGCATTTATTATTTCTGCTTTTCTGCATTTTTGCCATGTTTTTATACCCTAGTACATGGTCAATCTTTGTGAATATACCATGTGCTGCTGAAAAGAAGGTGTATTACTTTTGTCCCTATTTATTTTTCTTCATATATCTATTAACTCCACTTTTTCCAAGATTTCATTCATATCTCTTACCTCTTTCTTATTAAAATTTTTATTTGTTTTTTCTTGATTTGATAGTGGTAGGTTCAGGTCTCCCACTAGTATAGTTTTACTATCTATTCCCTCCTTCAACTCCACTAGTTTCTCCTTTAGAAACTTGAATGCTATCCCATTTGGTGCATACATGTTTATTACTGATATTTCCTCATTGTTTATACTTCCTTTTATCAGGATGTATTTACCTTTCCTATCTATTTTAATCAGATCTATTTTTACTTTAACTTTGTCAGATATCATGATTGCAACTCCTGCCTTCTTTCTATCAGTTGAGGCCCAATAAATTTTACTCCAACCTTTAATTCTAACCTCGTGCATGTCTACCTGCCTCATGTGTGTTTCTAGTAGACAACATATGGTAGGATTTTGGTTTCTAATCCACTCTGCTATTTGTTTTTGTTTTATGGGTGAGTTCATCCCATTCACATTCCAAGTTAGGATTGCCACTTGTGTATACCCCAACATTTTGATATCCTCTCCTAGTTCTGTCCTTTCTTCTTTTGCTATATCCTTTAAAACCAGTAGTTTGCTTTTTATCAGTCCACCTTTTTTTGTTCCCTTCTTCTTTTTTTAAGGGTCTGTTAAGTTCCCTTCCTCCTCTCTTTCCCTCCCTTTTTCTACTCTTTGCCCCCCTTAGCTTTCCTTTCTCACTTTCCCTGTAGGGTTAGCTGGAATTCAATATTCCAATGGATCTAGATGCTCTTCCCTCTCAGAAATGTTTTCACTTTTAACAAGATTTAGGTATTACCTATTAGCACACTCTTCCTCACCTCCTTCTAATAATATTCTTCCCCTCCCCTTCCCATGTGCCTCTTTGTGTGATATAGATTATCATATTTATCTTATTTCTGCAAGTTTCTCTTGGTGCCATCCTCAATTCTCCCCTCCCTTTTTTCTTTTTCTTTTTGTATATCATCTTATAACACTTATTATCCCAATCTGTTCCTGTGAATGATTCCTCTAATTACTATAATAATGAATATAATTTTTGAGTTACAAATAACATTTTCCCCATACATTGATATAATCAATTTTATCTTATTGAAGCCCTTAAATAAGAAAGTTGAATAAAAAAATTCCCCTTTCCCCTCTCTTTCTTATTTACCTTTATATGTTTCTCTTGATTTTTGTGTTTGGCTATCAAACTTTCCACTTAGTTCTGGTCTTTTCTTTACAAATACTTGGAAATCTCCTATTTTTTTTTGAATGCCCACACTTTCCCCTGGATGGGTAGGTGATCCTTGGTTGAAGACCCAATTCTCTTACCTTTCTGAATATCATATTCCAAACCTTGTGGTTCTTTATTTTGGAAGCTGCCAGATCTTGTGTAATCCTGATTGGTGCTCTTTGATATATGAATTGTCTCTTTGGCTTCTTGTAAAATTTTCTCCTTAGGTTGGAAGCTCTTGAAATTGGCAATTACATTTTTGGGAGTTGTCTTTTTGAGGGTTTAATGTAGAGAGTGTTCTCTGAACTCTTTCAATGTCTATTTTGCCCCCTTGTTCAAGAACATCAGGGCAGTTTTTTGGATAATTTCTTGTAGTATGATGTAAAGATTTCTGTTTATTTCTGGGTTTTCAGGTAGACCAATGATTTTCAAATTATCTCTTCGTGCTCTGTTTTCCTGATCTGTCACCTTGTCAGTGAGATATTTTATGTTTTCTTCTATTTCATCAGTCTTTTGACTTTGCTTTATTAACTCTTGCTGTTTCTTAAGGTCATTGGTTTCCAATTGCCCAATTCTGGTCTTTAAGCTCTGGTTTTCTGCTACAATCTTTTGATTTTCTGCTATAATATTTTGATTTTCCTTTTTTGGTTTGGTCTATCTTGTTTTTTGTGACTTTCAGTTGTTTTTTTAATTGAGAGTTCTTGTCCTTTAAACTGTTATTTTCTTTTTGACCTATTTCCCACTTTTCTTGCCAGTAGCCTTCCATCTTTTTGGTAAACTCCAATTGAAATTCAAGAGCTTGTGGCCAATTTCAATTTTTTGGCAAGGTTTTGGCTCATTTATTTGGATTTCCTCTTCTGCTACTTCCTCTGTAGTCTGGATTTTTTCCTCCATGAAAATTACCTAGGGTCAATGCCTTCTTCTTGTTTGTGTGTGTGTGTGTGTGTGTGTGTGTGTGTGTGTGTGTTGGGAAGTTGTTCCTGGGCACTGTTTGCCATAACTATGGTTGTTTTTTCTTTCCTTTCCAGTAAGAATTCTGAATGAGGAGGGCAGGCTCTCTGTTTATGGATCTAAGGAGCAAGGATTTTGCCTGAGGCCAGCTCTCGAGTCTTTGCAGCTTTTGCTGTTTGCTGCCCTTCTCTGTGCTATCTCCCCGTGGGCGTCCACAGTCTGCTCTCTTCATCTTGCTGTGGTTTCAGGTTTAGCTGCTCTCAGGGGCAGGTTTTTGGTTGTCTTAGTTAGCTTCCCAGGACCTAGAGGTGCCCCTCACTTGCTCTAGAGGTGCCCCTTGCTTACCCACTGATTCTAGCACACCCTGGATCTGGTTCCATAGGTAGGGTAGGGGAGGGTGGATCAGCTTGCATTTTGGCAGAAGCTTTTTCACCCCCTTATGATGTGGAAATGCCCAAATCCCAAATACCCTCAATGCTGTGCCCTATTATAGAGTCCCTTCATTCATATGAATTTGAAGTTTTTTTTTTGGGGGGGGGGGCTTTTTGAGGTAGTCTATATCAGCAGGTGGTGAGGGGACGAAGAGTCCTGAGTCTAGATTGCCACCATTTTTACCAAGAAATCCCCCCTTAATTTTAGAGAGAGAAAAAACTGCAAGAGAGAAAGAGAGAGAGAGAGAGAGAGAGAGAGAGAGAGAGAGAGAGAGAGAGAGAGAGAGAGAGAGAGAGAGAGAGAGAGAGAGAGAGAGAGAGAAGTAACATCCAAGGTCACAAAGTCCCAAAATAGGGATTTGAATCCATGTCACCCAATTCCAAAGTTAGCACTCTTTCTGTTGGATCACCTCTCTGAAACTCAGGCTCTTCATCTGTAAATAGGGATAACAATACTTATACTACCTATCTCTTCTAATTCAAGAAAGTCCCTTGTAAGTATTGTCTTAATATAGGAAGAAAATGAGACACTTTTATGAGTCATTGAATGGTTGGAAAGATATCCAACAAGGTTAGGCATTAAGGATGCCTCGATGTGTCCTCAATGTTCTTAAAATATTTTGGTTAGAAATGGCTTAGATCTCTAAGATGTCTCACAATTCTGAGATTCTGTAATTCTCTAACAAGAGGCTATCTCATACATCAGTCGGTAACTAACAAGCATTTCTTAGGTACTTATTAGGTTCCAGGGATGGTGATAGGTAGTGGGGTTACAAATACAAAGACCAAAACAATCCATACTCTCCAGTAGCAAACAGTATAACAAAATGGACAACATGTACATATGTGAATGTAACCTGGGGCTCAAGTTGATTTGCATAAAATTATCCTCATTGTGGAAGAATGATTACTCAATACTTCCTACCTATAAGAGCTTATGAGTGGAGAAATTCTATTCCTTCTGGGCTGGAAAGAAAGCATTGGAATACATACAGAGAATAAATACAAGTTAACTATATAGAAGGAGAGCACTAGCAAGTGGAGAGATCATGAAAAGCTTTATGTACAAAGTTGAGTTCAATCTTATAGAAAGAAAAGGATTCCTGAAGGTGTGGAGGGAGCAGATTTCAGGTATGAGGGATAGCCTGTAAAAAAATCATGGAGGAGAGAAATCGATGTCATAAAGAACGATGAGGAGACTAATTTGGCCAGATAGAAGAACATAGAGGAGAGTAAGTTTCAATTATGCTGGAAAAATTATTGGGGCAAGGTTGGGAAGGCTTTAAAAGCTAAACAGATATTTATACTTTAACTTAGAGTCAATTAGAAGCCACTGGAGTTCACTGAGTCGGAGAGTGGGATAGACAGATCTGGGCTTAAGGAAAATGACTTTTGGCAGAAATGTGAAGGATGAGCTGAAAAGAGGAGAGACTAGAGTCAGGGAGACTAATTAGGAGGACATTGTAATTGTGTAGGTGGGAGGTTATGATGTGGTGATGCCCATAATAAATGGCTCCATTCTTGAGGTCCTAGTCATTGATTGATTAAAGCCAGATGGAAATGTCCTATGCTCCTTTATGGTGGCAATCCCTCCTCTTTCAAATCATTCCCACTGGAAAAACATATCCATTTCTAATAGGAAAACATTAGATAGTTCCAAGGTCTTTCTTTTGGGGGGATGGCTTTCATTAGCTATAGTTGCTAAGGGGTTTACAGTCCCTACTGAAGTAGTTGTCAGGTTGCAGGTACACAAAAATTGTTTCCTAGTCAGTTTTGAACCATGTTTCTTTCACCTTGGCATTGTCAACATTCCCTCTTCATTAGAAGCTTGGAATATGACTCTGGAACTATTCTGTACTCTAATAATTGAGGTTTTGCCTCATCTTGACTAGGACTAGCCTTTCCCAATAACTACCATGGATCTCAGCCAAACCAATCTCTCTCTCTCTGTCTCTCTCTGTCTCTCTCTGTCTCTCTGTCTCTCTCTCTGTCTCTCTGTCTCTGTCTCTGTCTCTGTCTCTCTCTCTTTCTCTCTCTCTCTCTCCCTCTCTCTCCCTCTCTCTCCATCTCTCTCTCTCTCTAACTATATAGGAAGAAAATGAGACATATAGGCCATTCAATAGTTGGAAAGATATATATATATATGTATGTATATATACATTTTATATATGCAAAACCTACATGAGACAGAGGTCATTCAATAGTTGGAAAAAGTTTTACATGTAACTTACATGGGCAACACACAGATAACAAAAGAAATAGCCCAGGCTACCTAAGATATCTATCTATCTATCTATCTATCTATCTATCTATCTATCTATCTATCTATCTATTCCCATGAGTTGCATACATTCAGCTAATGGGAAGCATTCATAGATATATTTGGAACCTAGTCTTCCATCCTCCAAGAGAAATTAGAATTTCTTCCTTATTAGGAGCAAGTGAAGAGCTACAAAGCTGGTCGCTCTATTTTCTCAAGTACATGATAAGGGACCTGGACAAAAATGATTTCTTTCTGCTTCCTAAATGTTTCTAGTTTAGGGACACAACAGGTTTAAAATGAAAACAACAAAAAAGCTATTTCCTTGGCCACTAGCTCTTAAGATTGTCAAGATTAGACCCCAAGATTATACCAACTAACTTGGCCCCTATTTGCCAAGCATAGGTTACCAAAACAACCATCACAAAGAGAATAAATCTAACCTATTTATCCAGGAAGAGAGCAAAAGGAAATCCCAAAAGACTACAACATAGCAGAAAATCCACAGAGAATGAGCTCTTACACTGGAAGCAAGATATTTCATCTTAAACCCAGAAATAAAACACAATCTCACCCAAGGGGAAATTCTCCAAAGTCTATAGGGAGGCAAGATGGAAATTAGAAGCATGTGGAGGAGCTAACTTTTCCTACATTTCTGCCATCTCAAAGTTGGTCCCAACCACATGTCTCTCTACTTATAAATGTCTCCCATCTCCCAAAGCTCTTGCAACAATTGCTCTCTTCATGCTTCATGTCAAATTCAGCATTCTTTCCACTCATCTGAAGTCACACATCCACAGCACTCAAAATGCCCCAGGCTTGGCTTTATATCTTTTATACATGTACTTTGATTCTTAGGAACAATTAGACCACATTGACCAGAACGCTAACCCATTAAGGGGTACTACAAGAGTACAGGTGACTGGTACTATAGCATTCTTGTCATGGACATCCTGATAATCTCAAAGGAAACAAAGCCCCTGTTTCATCCTTAATATCATGGAAAGGGGGTTGGGCTTTGAAGGAGGCATTATGATTGTGATGATTATTGCTATTATTTTTGGTAGAACTAAGAAAGAAACTGTCTTCTCTTAACATTGATGATGCTAGACTTTATGTACTCTTCTCTTGCCTTCTTTTCTTTTCTCTTTTTTTTCTTTTTTTAAAAGTCCTACCTTTTGTCTTAGAAAATATTAAACATCAGTTGTAAGGCAGAAGAGTGGTAAGGGCTAGACAATGAGGATTAAGTGACCTGCCCAGGGTCACATAGCTAAGAAGTATCTGAGGTCAGATTTGAACCCATGTCCTCCCATCTCTAGGCTTGGTTCTTTCTTCACTGAGCTACCTAGCTCCCCCAAATACTTTCAAAAGGGCAAAGGGATCTCAGATTTAAGACCAAAAGAATGGAATGGGGATATTATTTCATTTTCAGTTTTACTCTAACTTTTCTCCATAATGGTATTGAAGGGGTCTTCCTGAAGCTCAGGTCTGACCATAACACATTATTACTCAAGAAATTCCAATAGATCCTCACTACTGTGAGGATTAAATATTAACTCCTCGGGTTGATATTTAAAACTCCTTTAGAACCTAAATTAATGTTTATATTTTGCAGAACACCTTAACCAGTTCCTTTCAGCTGCTAGAATTGGAAGTAACACTATAATACCTCTCTCTCTCTCTCTCTCTCTCTCTCTCTCTCTCTCTCTCTCTCTCTCTCTCTCTCTCTCTCTCTATATATATATATATATATATATACATACATACATATATATTTTTTTACATATACATAAATACATATGCAATTTCCCTCATATCACCAGAAGTGTATCTGGCACAGTTGTTCAGTCATTTTAGGTGTATTTGACTCTGTGATCCCATTTGAAATTTTCTTGGCAAAGATACTGGAGTGGCTTGCCATTTCCTTCTCCAGCTAATTTTATAGAATAAGAAACAAGCAAATGGGATGAAGTGACTTACACAGCTAGTAAATATCTGAGGCCATATTTGAACTCAGGTCTTCCTGACTCCAGGCTCATTGCTCTAACCCCTGTGCCACTTAGCTGCCCCTCCTGGCACATAGTTAGCCACTAACTAATGCCTGTTGATTGACTGATCATTTCAAAATGGAAATCCCTATTGTGTACACTGTCTTCCAGTTTGATGTTTCATTGTTAATTAATAGCATTCCATAGCTATCCAGAAGTCTCCTGCTCTTTGCAGTCATAGTTCTTCTCTGCTCTGCACATAATATATTGATCTTACATTCTAATCGTATGTATATGTTTATTCATATGTTTTTTTCAGGAAAATATGGATATAAATTTTCTTAACCTCTTCTACAGTCATGTTTTATGAACTCGAGGCATTCACATTTAATCCTTTTTGTACAGTGATATTTGATGAATTCTTTAAAAAAAAATAGAACATTTCTGGGCATGACTTGCAAGGTCATCAACCTTGTGGAAAACATGTTATTATTTCTGCTATGAAAATTGGTGGATCTAATGGATTTTCATTTAAATACTTTCTTTTAATAGTAACAAGAGAAACAAACTAGAATCACTAGGATTAGTGAGAGTATAGAAAAAAGAGGAGGAGTAATTCTTTTCTACTGATTTACTTTATTAATTCATCAAGTTTATTATAGGTTCAAAACTTGTAGTAGGGATCTAGAAGCTGTTAATTGTTTTTGACTGTGAAAGGTACTGATGCTCACAAACATGATTTCATTTTTTCATTCATGCATTCATTCTGTAAACATTTAGAATGTCCTATGAACCACATACTAAAATCCCATTCAGGTGCCTCATCATGACACCAATGATTTGACCCTAAATTATTGAAGGCTGTTCCAAAGTTAGATAAGATGGTGCTCTTGTGGTCAAGAACAGACCTACTGGAAGGTCCAGTCAAGCTGGAAAGACTCCAGTCACAGTCCAGAGCTGCTCAGTTATCTGTTATCTAAGGACCAACTGAGCTAAATTTAAAAAAGACTCACCACCAAGCTGGTCACTGAGTAATGCTATTTTTCAATCACAGAAACTTACAAAGAACACCAAGGCACAGAAGGATTGCAATCTCTGCTGGTGGAAGGATTAACCCAATCTCTGAAGTCATGTCTCCTTGAAGAATTTATCTCAAAGAGCAATGTTAGATACTAGACAGAGAGTAATATAACAATAAATAAGATTGGACGCCTTTCCTTAAGGATATTCTACTTGAACAGAATCCAAGAATCTAAGATTTAGAAGAGACCTTGGAGACCATCTAGTCTTACATCAACCTTAATAACAATCCATCATCTTCCTGAATAATAATAATCTCAACAACATCCCCAGCCTTACTTTGAAGATCCCAAGTGAATGGGAGCCCTCCATCTCCTAAGGAAATCCATTTTCATATTTCAAGAGCTCCATCTGAAACTCTCAACCCTTCCAATCATTTCCCATTCTGGTTGCAGGACTTTGTCATGCTCCCTATCATCCCCAGCTGGGGTAACCTCTCTTCCCTATCCTCCACCACTTTCAGTTCCTTCCTTCCTTCCTTCCTTCCTTCCTTCCTTCCTTCCTTCCTTCCTTCCTTCCTTCCTTCCTTCCTTCCTTCCTTCCTTCCTTCCTTCCTTCCTTCCTTCCTTCCTTCCTTCCTTCCTTCCTTCCTTCCTTCCTTCCTTCCTTCCTTCCTTCCTTCCTTCCTTCTTTCTTTCTTTCTTTCTTTCTTTCTCTTCTTTCTTTCTTTCTTTCTTTCTTTCTTTCTTTCTTTCTTTCTTTCTTTCTTTCTTTCTTTCTTTCTTTCTTTCTTTCTTTCTTTCTTTCTTTCTTTCTTTCTTTCTTTCTTTCTTTCTTTCTTTCTTTCTTTCTTTCTTTCTTTCTTTCTTTCTTTCTTTCTTTCTTTCTTTCTTTCTTTCTTTCTTTCTTTCTTTCTTTCTTCCTTTTTTAGTATTCTTGCTATGACAGAAGAACTATAAGAGCTAAGTAGTTTGGGTTAAGCGGTTTGCCCAGAGTCACACATCCAGGAAGTGTCTGAGACCAGACAAATCAGTTTCTTTTTATGTATCATCTTCCCCCATTAGATTGCTCCATAAGGGCAACATCTATCTTATAACTTTAAAAAAAATTTTTTTTCAGAGATTAGAACAGTGTCTAGCACATAGTAGCTGCTTAATAGATGCTGATTTAAATTTGGCCTCAGATACTTCCTAGCTGTGAGACCCTGGGTAATTCATTTAACCCCAATTGCCTAGCCTTTACTGTTCTTCTGTCTTGAAATTGATACTTAGTATTGATCTGAAGACAAAAGGTAAGAGTTTTTTTTTTAATGTTGATTGATTCTGATTCTGACTCCAATTATAGAAAGTATTTATCTGTATCTAATATTCACTTTGCCATTTGGCAATACTTTCTTTGAAGCTCCTCACTGTTTTACAGAAAAGCCATTTTTCCCTCAACTAAATCTATCCATCAATCATCAAAATGATTACACGGTGCCTACTATGTGTTAGGTAGTGTGCTAAGAATTAAGGATTCAAAGACCACAATGCAACAGCCTCTGCCCTAGGAGTCTACATTCTATCATGGAGACAACAGAAACACAAAATAAATAAAAGATTATTTTTAAGGACAGGGGGCACTGACAGCTAGCTGTCAAAGAGAGGAGATCCGTAAATGTTTTATGAAAAAGGTGTCACAGACTGAAGCCAAGAGCTTTTCCCCAGAAACCTGAGGCATGAAAAAAGAAAATTCTTTTTTTTCATTATTCTTTTGATGTCAATTTGGAATTACATCTCCATGGGTTCCATGTGGCATAAACTTATTGTACTGGTTACAAGGAAATGTCTATGAAAATTTAGGCACAGGTTCAACATTGAGACAATTTGCTTGGTTTATTCCCAAATCAAACTTTCCTGGTGAGGGAATGGATATGTACGAATTATTGATAGCATCATCCTCAGTCCCTTGGCTTTATAAATGGTAGAATATTTGAAATTTGAGAGAAAAGATACTCCTTCTAGCTTTTAATCATCTAACAAATTAGTTTCTGGTTTGTTCAGTGGGCTCTAAATGTGCTGCTCCATGTTTAATTTTTCTCATAATGGTTATTATCTGGGCATCAAAAATTGAGGGCACATAGTCATGGACTCTGACTTTACTTTCTGTTTCTCCCTCAAAGTTGAACTGCTTTCTGAGAAATCAGCCTCTCCGGATCTCTCCCTCTCTCTCTCTCTCTCTCTCTCTCTCTCTCTCTCTCTCTCTCTCTCTCTCTCTCTCTCTCTCTGTCTCTGTCTGTCTCTGTCTGTCTCTCTGTCTCTCTGTCTCTCTGTCTCTGTCTGTCTCTGTCTCTCTGTCTCTCTGTCTCTTTCGCTTGGTTAAATAGATAAAACCAAATACCCTTTGTGTAGACAGTCTCCTTTCTCAATGATGCCTCATGCCTCATATGAACATTCTTTTGAAACACAACTTCTATATCTATTTGTATGTTCCCTTAGGAGCTGGCAACATTTCTTGTGGGTAAATCCCTAAAATAAAACATCTGTATAAAATATTAATTAAAAATAAAAGAATGTCTTTGGGGTAAGAGTGGTGGACAAGGAGGAATAATAAAAATAGCTCCCATTTCTCTGATGTTCTTAAGGTTTCTAAGATACTTTTAGTGTATCATGTCTGCAAAGCCAATTTTTGGACCAGAATTGTGACTTCATGGACGTTGGCTCTGAAGGAAGATACTCATACTCTTGTTAGATTAATATCTATTTGTCAATTTATAGTTTTTGAAAGACTTTTAGAAGTGACTTGAATGAAGTCATAATAACCTAAGGGCAGCCACGTAGCTCAGTGGATAGTCAGGTTTAGAAATGGGCAGTCCTGAGTTCAAATCTGGTCTCAGACACTTCCTAGTTGTGTGACCTTGGGCAAGTCAATTGCCTAGATCTTCTTGTTCTTCTGCCTTTGAACCAATACTTAATATCAGTTCTGAGATAGAAGGTAAGTATTATTTTTTAAAAAGAGAGAGAGGAGTAATAACCTAAAAACTCACATTCTGGTATGGTATTAAATCTGGCAAAGTCTCTTGCACAGTTTGACAAACATTGGCCAAATGTGTCCATGAAGCATCCATATCTCCACCTGGAACATCCCTCTGGAATTGTCATCTCTCTGTAGCCCAGATATTTCCTTTCCTTACTTTGTTTGGTTTCAAGAACACACTGGGACTTCTGGGTCCCTAAAAAATTTCATTATTGCCTTGTTTCACATGGCCCCTCTTCCCCCAGTCCAGAAGTCTTCTTTACCAATAAATTTGGGTTCAGTGATACAGGTGTTTGGAGTCACTGGCCCTGAGTGTGATGGGGAAAGGAAATCCTGAGAAACATCTCTTGCTCAGACCTTAGCTTAGGTGTCAGAGTATATAGTCAAATGGACATGTTCTTATTATAATTTCATCATACTATTTAGATCTAGAAGTTAGTTATAACAAACACTCAATAAATAGCTACTATTTGCTAGTCACTGGGTTAAGTCCTGGAAATACAAGGAAAAGCCAAAGATCATCCTTGACATCTAGGAGTTCACATAATAATGGGATATGGCAAAGTGTCAAAGAATCTGGAAAAGGTGACAAATTCCAGAGGAGTAAATCCTGATGGGAAAGGATAAGGTGATTTTCCTAAGAAAACCCCATAAATGGATGATCTTGGAAGGACTGTCCAATGTATGCTCTCTAATCTCTCCAATTGGAGGGGAGATGGGCTGCAGTGATGGAGGATCTTGAGGAGGCATGGATTTCAAGATTAATGTGATCCACAATGAGATTATGGAAAAAAATTAGATACTAGTTTCTTGTTCTACAAATGAGAAAACAAGTTCATTGATGGGAATGACCTGTCTATATTAAGACAGCTAAGAGATAACTGTTCAAATCTAGCTATCTATATTCCAGGAATTTCTCACTATATCACACTCCAGTGTCACAGAGATTAGGTATCAGAATTAAAGAAACTTTGGGCAGCTAAATGGCTTATTGGACTGAGAGCCAAGCCTAGAGATGGGAAGTTTTTGAGACACATTCTAGCTGTGTGACCCTGGGCAAGTCACTTAACTCCCATTGCTCTGCTTTTACCACTCATTCTGCCTTTGAACAAATACATAATATTGATTCTAAGATGGAATGTAGAGACTTAAAAAAATAAAGAATGAGTGAAATTTAGGAATAAGAAGAGATGACAATGATGATGGCAAGAGTAGTAATAATAGCAATGTAAACATACTTGGTACACAGCTAGCATGTAAAAATGTACAAAATGTTTTACATATATTATCTTACTTAAGCCTCACAGCAAACATATCATTAGGTTTTACAGGTTTTATAATTATTAGTTTATACCTAAGGAAATAGAATTTGAAAGAAAAAGTAACTTATCTATGGTCATTTATCCAGTAATTTCTATAGTGGGATTTGAACTTAGGTGTTACTGATTTTAAGCCCCAAATTCTATTTCCTATCCCACACTGAAGATAGAAGGATACAAAGAACTGCTGATAACTTCCATATAGCTAGATTTGAAAGCAGCCAGAAATGAGGATTTAATCTAAATTGGCTTTGTATTGTCTATAAGTAAATATTTATAGTTATTTTAAAGCTAATTGAACATCACTTTTTACCATTTCTCCTTCTGGCATTTTCTCCTCTCATTAAAATCTCTGATATCACTTTGTCATTGAGCTCTCACCCGTTGTCAAGTTTCTCTTGCTCATTAGATTCTGACTCTGACTCTTAGGACAAAGGTTAGCAAAAGAACAGAAAGAGATTCATGCTCAAGCAAATTTGAATACTGTCACAACGGAGGGTAAAAAAGCTATATCCAAAATAATGAATTTTGGACCATTTATTCTTGACCAAGTATTTGAGACATAAAAGAAAATGCTTGAGTAAACTATAATGTCATACAAATTATCCCTACCCCGCAACCCCCTTCCTTTACTCCTTTCTTATAATTTTTAGTCAGGAAATTTAGATTTTGAGTTCATGGTCCATCTAAACATCCTTACAATAGCTATTCAGTGAAACAATTCAATCTACTGTATTCAGTCTCAAATGGTTTGGGTGCCCCCTCCTCAAAAGGAAGACAATGAACATAAAGTTTGTTTTGGAATTAGAACATGTGAAATCACTTGGAGAAATTAAAAAAAAAGAATAGATAGGAGGAGAGAAGGAAGGCTAAGCATGGGTTAGGTAGCAGTTCCCACTTGAGATGGTTCCTGATACACCCCAATTATTCTCATTTTTATCCTCTGGAAAATTACTTCTGTGATTTCATTGGCATAGGGAAGTCCTCAAGAGGAAACTCTTTACTAGTAATAGTCAGCATCTTATCTGCCACTTTTATTTTATTTTAATTTTCAGGCAAAACACACTTCCATATTGGTTATTGTTGTATGAGCATATTCATATAGAACAAAAGTCCAAAATTAAATCATAAATAAAGTGATATGAATGAAAACATGCTTTGATATGCAACCATCTGACTCCAACAGTTCTTTCTCTGGAGGTGGATAGGATTCCCTGTCATACATCTTTCAGGGTTTTCCCAGATGATTGCCTTGTTGAGAGTAGTCAAGTTTTCACAGCTGACCATCATACAATATTGCCATGACTGAGTACAGCGTTCTCTTGGTTCTGCTAATTTCGCTCTGCATCCATTCATGCAGATATTTCCAGCCTTTTCTGAAATCACCTTGCTTATCATTTCTTAAAGCAATATAGTATTCCATCACCAACCTATACCACAATTTGTTTAGCTGTTCCCCAGTTGGTGGGCATCTCAATTTCCAATTCCTTGTCACCACAAAAGAGCTGCTATGAATATCTTTGTACACGTAGGTCCCTTCTCCTTTTTTTTATTATATCTTTGGGATATAGACCCAGTAGGGGTATTGTAGGATCAAAAGGTCTGCACAGTTTTATAGTCCTTTGGGCATAGTTCCAAATTGGACTCCAGAATGGTTGGATCAGTTCACAACTCCACCAACAATGCATTAGTGTCCCAATTCTGCCACATCCCTTCCAACATTTATCACTTCCTTTTACTGTCATATTGGCCACTCTGATAGGTGTGAGGTGTTTTTATTTTCATTTCTCTAATCAAGAGTGATTTAGAACATTTTTTCATATGATTATTGATAGCTTGAATTTTTTAAATCTGAAAATTGCCTAGAGCATGCTCCAAGAGGCTCAGTAACTTACTTAGGGATACACAGCCAGGATATGTTAGAATTGTTTCATTTTTTATGGAAATAGGTCTTGATCAATTACTCGTGTAAAATCCAGTGGAATTGTGCATTGGCTATGGGAAGGGGGATGGAGAAGGAGAGGGAAAAACCATAAATCATGTAACCATGGAAATTTTTTTCAATAAAATAAAATTAATATTAAAAATAATTGCTTCTTTTTTATCTATATGTTGACATGTTGTGGGCAGTTAGGTGATACAATGAATAGAGTGTTGGAGCTGGAATTAGAAAGACATCTTCATGAATTCAAAACTGGTCTCAGATACTAGATATGTGGCTCTGGACTAGTCACCTAACCTGTCTGCCTTAGATTCTTTGCCTGGCAAACCCAGCATCTTTGCAAAGAAAGCCCTAAATGGAGTGACAAAGCGTTGGACACAACTGAAACGACTAAACAACAACAGATGTAGTTTTTTTCCAATAGAATATAAGTTCTTTATTCATGAGATATTTTACCTTTGAGTTTTCAATTCAATTTACATTGATTAATTTCTTACTATGTACGAGATCTTGTGATAGAGACCAGGTTTGCCAATACAAAATTGAAATAGTTTCTTCCATGAATCAATTCATCAAAGAAGCCAACCAAGGTCATCCACTGTATCCTGAAGCATCCCCAGTTGCCCTGCCTTTTGTCTTGGCATAAGATGGCTCTGGAAGAGAGCATGAGGGTGATGACTTTGTGCAACTCTGCCTCAGTTATGTCCAGTCTATGATCAAGTCAAACTATATCACCTGTGATGCCATTTTGGTCTTCTTTGTGTATGAAGGGCAGCAGACATTCTGTATAACACACCATGTTGTACTAGCAATACAAAGACAAAAGGAAAGTGTCTCTGACCTCAATGATCTTGCTTCCTATAGGATTTAGAGAGAAATTGCCATGACATGTAAAGAACATATAAAGCCTAATAAAGTAATTTCAAGATGGAGAAGAAAAAAAAAGAATGTAAGCTCTTTGAGCTCAGGGACTCCGTAATTATTCCTTTTATACACCCAGCACCTTCAGTCCCTTGTTCAATTTAAAAATAATTCTGGATTGAATCGAATAACCCTAATTTTAAAAAACAAAAATACTAGAACTTACATAGCCTGGGGGGGGGAAGAAATGGCTTTTCTCCAGTTCTTCTTCTTTATATCCACTGCCCAGAGGCAACCTGGCAGGGTGGGTAAAGGGCTGGGTTTGGAATCAAAGAGACCTGGCTTAAATTCCATTTCTGACACATACTAGCTATGGGTGAAAAATACTGATTAACCAGGGTAGGACGAGTGGGTATATAGGCAATTAGTCCCTTGAACTAATCCAGAAAGGAATAATTAGCTTCTGGGTGGACTTTTTTATTCATATAAAAGTTTCCACTATTGGCCTCAGAGTTTTTACATCATCAGTTTTTTTTTTAAACAAATGGGAATGGGGGCATGAGAAGATGAGTTGTTCCTATTTTTCTCCCTTGCTAAACTGGATGGGTTAAAGGGCAGGTCAAGGGAATTGTTAAAGGAGGTAAAAGTAGGTAACGTACAATATAGAACATAGGTTTAGAACAGGAAGGGACTATAGTGGTCATCAGGGCTAACACTCTCATTTCAGTGATGAGAAAACTGAGAATGAAATAGGTGCCTTGTTCCTGATCAATGACACATGGAAAACCCAGTGGGATTGCGCATCAGTTATGGGAGGAGGGCTGGGAAAAAACATGAATCTTGTAACCATGGAAAAATAGTCTAAATTAATTAATTAAATAAAAATTTCCAAATTAAAAAAAAAAAAAGGTCTCTTGTGATCAAGGCTAAGTCACTTAATCTCAATTGTCTACCTCTTGCTGCCCTTCTGTCTGAAAATTGACAGAAGGAAAGGTTTTAAAAGGGTTAAAAAAATAACTTGTCCAAGGACACGTGGCATAGGTCTGACCAATCTATTCAATAAAATCTGGTAGGTCCCTGTTACCTCTAATATTAAATATAAACTCTGTTTGACTTTTATTTTTATTTTTTATTTTTTGCTACTTACTTATCTTACTTATCTTAGAATTGATACGAAATATTAGTTCCAAGGCAAAAGAGTGGCAAGGGTTAGGCAATGGGGGTTAAGTGACTTGCCCAGAGTCATACAACTAAGAGTTATCTGAAGCTAAATTTGAACCCAGGACCTTTCATCCCTAAGTCTCTCCCTCTATCCACTGAGCTATCTAGCTGACCCCTTACTTTTCTTTTTAATTTGTGGGAGCTGAAAGAACCCCATGATCCTTTCTAGACCAATCCACTATTTTTATATGTCAGGAAATTAAGACCCAGAGAGTCAAAATGAGTCCATAAACACTTATGAAGTACTTATTATGTGCCAGTCACTGAGATAAGCATACAAATGTCATAGGGGAAGGGAGTCTGGGGCAGGCACAGATTGCTCTGCTAACACAACCTTTCCCTATGGAGGCCATGGAAAGATGGCTCCAGGGAGAATTGTGATGGCATTTAAGGGAAGTGACTTGGAGACACTGTGGAACTTGAAAGGACATTCTGTAACTGGTTCTAGTTGGCCTACAGTGTGGTTGGACTGGGAAGGATCTTTTGCTGTTGGCTATGTCCCCAGAATTATCTCTCCAAAAGAGCTTGAATTAGCTTGGCTTCATTCTATCTAGGGGAGCTCTTTGCCTAGGGAAAGACCATGTGAGAAGAGGAAGAACCTCAGGAATTCCCTCTCTGAGTCTATAATATAAAAATGGAGATTTGAACCCTGGACTTCAATTCCCAGAAGTCCTTGATATTTCCCAGAATTCCCTATAATCTCACCTGAGTCTCCACATTGGCGAGATCACAATTGGTATTTAACTGGCAATAACGCCTCCTATGGGCTCTTCTCTTCCTTCCTTGCAAATGATGTAGCAATTATAGTGGAAAGCTAAGTGCGTGGATTTTAAATGGGCTAATCAGCCATGGGCACGTGGTTTTTATTTTGTATCTTATTTCCTTGACTTTTAATGATCCTGCATAAACCTCATAAAATAATATATTTTTATTAGAAAAATAATTTTTAATTTTTAAAAATAATTTTTTTTACAATATCTTGTCTGAGAAATGGGGCCTTCTTAGCTTTTCCATTCATTCCTTTTTATTGCAGGTAAGGAGATTATGGATGCATAAGCCACAGGAATCTGGGAGTCAAAATTGGAGAGTTGAAACACAGGCTGAATGCTACAGCCAATCCAGCATCAGTGCTCTGAAAAACAATGAGAAATCTTTGGGACCCACCTTGGAGACCTTAGCCCTGTGAAAGGAATCATGGAGAAGTTAAGCAGCTTCTGGACATAAACTTGATGGGACCAGCTCTGTGTAGGAATTGAGACCAAGATGGTACAGAGGAGGGTGTTGCTTGGAAATTAGGGATGGGGGGAGAATTTGCAAACTCCTTTTACATCTTGGAAGAACAAGTTCATTTTTAAGAGCTAATATATGTTTTTGTTTTTTAAAACTTTACTTTCTGTCTTAGAATTAATATGAAGTATAAGCTCCAAGTCAAAAGAGTGATAAGGGTCAGGCAATTAGGGTTAAGTGACTTGTGTAGGGTCACAGAGCTAGGAAGAGTCCGAGATCAGATTTGAATCCAAGGACTTCACATTCCCAGCCCTGGCTTCAATTCACTGTGCTACCTAGCTTCCCCTGAGAGGTAGGATCTTAAGGAAGTCCAGAGACAGAGACCAGGGATACAATTGTTGCTTAGTTATACGCAAACCTTTGTGACTCCATTTGGGATTTTCTTGGCAAAGATATTAAAGTGGTTTGCTATTTCTTTCTACAGCTCATTTTACAAATAAGGAAACTGAGGCAAACAAGTTTGAGTGACTTGCCCTGCATCACACATCTAGGAGAAATATCTGACACTGGGTTTGAACTCATGAAGATGAGCCTTATTGATTCTAAGCCTAATGCACTATTCACTGCTCCACCACTGCTCTCAGGTCAGGGAGCAAGGCATTTCCCATATGGAGGATATTCAGTGAAAAATAAATGGACCATTGATCTATATTTCTCTGATTCCAAATTCAGGGCACCATTTATTATCCTATACTGCTTCTTTCACAGTATAGACCTATCTTAGTTGAATGTATAGATTTAGGGTTTGTGAATACTCTCTTTTGATAAGTGTTAGGCATTGCTATGGGAAAGAGAAAGAAAAAAAATTTTGGAGAAGCAACTTTGGAGTTAAGTCACAGAAATCTGCTCCTAGTCTCCAAGAATCATTTCTTCACACAACCAAAAGTAATGTATACTTTAATGTCATCCCTTTGGGAAATGGTATCCTTATTCCAAAGATATTGCTAAGTGTCTGATCCAGTTTTCCAGAGACACAAGAAAACCAGTTTCATTGCTTTCCAGTTATTATTTTATTGTTGTTTGGATATCCATCTTATGTACCAGACGAGGCAGTATAAATAAAATACAAAATAGAATAAGATATGACAAAAGAGATAGTTTTGGAGAAACCTAGAAGACCTTTATGAATTGATGCATAGAGAAAGTAAGAACCAGGAAAATCATTTATATGATACTAACAGTATAAAGAAAATTTTGAAATATTTAATAACTGATCAATTCAATGGCCAACCAGGATTCCCATTAGACCCAACTCACCCATATATACCTTTCAGAGTTTAGAAGTAAATGTCCAGGGGATTTCTTCCTCCTCACCTCCATTGGCAGTAGCAACCTATAGCAGAGAAACTTGCCTAGGAGTAGACACTGTACCTAACAGAGAGCAGGTCCAAATAGTTCAGTTATGAAAGAAGAAGAAGAAGAAGAAGAAGAAGAAGAAGAAGAAGAAGAAGAAGAAGAAGAAGAAGAAGAAGAAGAACAAGAAGAACAAGAAGAACAAGAACAAGAAGAAGAACAAGAAGAAGAACAAGAAGAAGAACAAGAAGAAGAACAAGAAGAAGAACAAGAACAAGAACAAGAATAAGAACAAGAAGAACAAGAACAAGAACAAGAACAAGAACAAGAACAAGAACAAGAACAAGAACAAGAACAAGAACAAGAAAGAACAAGAACAAGAACAAGAAAGAACAAGAAGAAGAAGAAGAACAAGGAGAAGGAGAAGGAGAAGGAGAAGGAGAAGAGGAAGAGGAAGAGGAAGAGGAAGAGGAGGAAGAGGAAGAAGAGGAAGAGGAAGAAGAAGAAGAGGAAGAAGAAGAAGAGGAAGAAGAAAGAAGAAGAAAAGAAGAAGAAGAAAGAAGAAGCCAATCAGTGGAATGACCTCTTGAGTAGATACACTACTATACCCTGACATAGCAGTATAAGGATACCTAATCATTTTGGCCATGTATGTTTTTTATATATGTATATCTTTCTATTGAAATGTATGGGGTGTCCAGGGAGTTCTAGGACTCCTGGTATAAGAGCTTGTCAAGTTCTTTTTCAGGGCTGCTCATGTTTGGTATCCACTAGTACCTCTCATCTATGGATCCAAGAAGCTGTAGCATGTGTAGTGTTTGCACCCTGGTAAAATCATCTCAGCAGATGGACTAAACCAGGGTAAGGGTAACCAGTGGGCCACAAACCAATTCATGGCTTAGGAGGATGTCTACCCCAAACAGGTGAAGACTTTGCTAGTCAGAATGAGTAAATGAGAAAAAAAATTTCCCATGACCATGAAGTTAACTGATGTGGATGCTGTGGAGTGCTTATGGCTTGATCAAGCACAGGAGACACCAAGATCCATCCACCATATCCATCCTGGGCTATTGCTAGTCTTCTTGACTTTTGTCATCTGTGAATCTTAAAACTACTCAGACTCTACTTTAGAAAATTTGATTAAGCTATTCCCCATTTTTAACAATGAAGATACTTGATCAGGAATGTATTGGGAACTTTTAAAATTATTCCATCCTACTCAGACAGTGCCTTAGGGGAAGATAAAGTTGAAAACTCCTGATTAAACAATGAAAAGTCCCCAACTCATATCTTATAGTAAAGCTAGAACCTTAAGCTAGTTCTGTTTTTAGATCTAATACAAAAAGGTGCTAAATACCTCTAAAGGTTAAATTAGTACCTAAAAGGCAAGCTTAACAAAGAGGTGTGAAGTACTCAGAGGATTTAATCTAACCAGAGAAGGTGAGAACCAAAGAAGATGAGAACTAAGAATGGGCAGTCCTGGAAAAAAAAAAAAGCTTCTATTGTGATTAGTAGACATGAAAATTTAGGGGAGGTGACATAAGAGAAAATTTTTTTAAAAGGAAGGGGTAAGAGGAATTCAGGGATTTTGAATTGAATTCAGTTTGGAGAGTATTTCAGTTCTGAGTGAAAGAACCCAGCTTGGAGATGATCTTGTGGTGAGTGAAAAAGATTGATTTGTTCTCCCTTAAGCTCAGGCCTAGGCCCTTTTGGCCTAGGCCCTTTTATACTACTTGACTCAGCCTAAGCCAGAGCAATTAATTCTCTCTCTCTCTCTCTCTCTCTCTCTCTCTCTCTCTCTCTCTCTCTCTCTCTCTCTCCTTCCCTTAATTCCTTCATTCTTTATTAATTAAAAATCTCCATGAATCCCAGCTGACTTGGATATTTTTCATATTTGGGAATTTCCCATGGTGACCACTTATTTTATATTTTAAGTCAAAACACTAAAAATTATCCTCTACAGTTTGGCCAAAACCTTTACAGTTTGGCATTTATAGTTTTTAACATTTACACATCACATGAGGCTAATGATTGGGCAATTTTGCTACATTTAATCCAATTCCCTGAAATCAAGACATCATTCCATGATGTTATTGGTCTTCTTTGAAAACAAAAGACAACAACATCTTTCTACTAGTATATTGTATGCCCACTCTTCCCACTGATGTACATTTTGGAGACAGTGTGCCTTAAATTTCTGGGTGCAAATGTTTTGTTAATATTGTAAATATGATGCCATTTCTGTAAATGCCTTTGCTCTGAGCTAATTGTGTAAACTGGTGAACTATCAAAGGAAAATGCTCTAGTGGGGATTATGAGTTATACTTTTTTGGCTCTCAGCCCCCCAGAATAGTTTGAATTGGACCAGGATTACACAACTACTGTGGCAGCTCAGTGGCTCAGTGGGGCCTTGAGTCAGGAAGACTCATCTTCAAGAGTTCAAATTCTGCCTTGGATATTTCTTCTAGCTGTGTGACTCAGAGCAAGTCACTTAACCTTATTTGCCTCATTTCCTCATCTGTAAAATGAGCTGGAGAAGGAAATGGCAAACCACTCCAGTATCTTTGCCAAGAAAATTCCAAATGGTGTCACAAAGTCAGACAAGACTGAAATGACCAAACAGCAACAACTACAAAATTTCAGAATTTGTATGTCAAAAGGGACCTCAGCACTATCTAATTCAACAAGTGTTTGAACCCAGAATTTGAAGCCAGATCTCTGGACTATGAGAGCAGCCATTCTTCTAGTACAACTGCCTCTTTACTTGCCATTCTTATAAAAGTTGATTCTCTATTTTCCACTATCTTTCTAGTCATTTTTTAAAATCCTTTCCCTGGAATTCTTCTTTACTAACTAATTATTCATTTATTTATTAAATGTTTGGGTTCAATAAATATTGAATCTCCCATTTTTTTCATATGAGAAAATGGAGGTGCAGAGCAGTAAAATGACTTGTCCATCGTCACCCTGGTACAAGATTTGAGTCCTGGTCTTCCTATTCTAAGTTTAGTCTACTAGAAATGGTAATTAATGATATTTTAATACATTTTATTTATAATGTTAGCTTGAATCCTATCTAAGAATATATATAGGATGACACATGAAAATTCACCTAGTTTTCCTGGGCTTCAACTTCTTCAACTGTAAAGTGAGAGATTTGTATTTTTGTTGAGCTCTAAAATCTCTCTCAGTTTTAAATATCTGATCTTCTCTTCACATCCTTTGACCATTTACTTTTTTTTTTTTAGCACTAGCATAGATTTAGATTCCTCTACTATTTTAAATTCTTACTTCCATCTTACAATCAATACTGTGTATTAGTTCCAAGACAGAAGAGCAGTTAGGGTTAGGCAATGGGGATTAAAAGACTTGCCCAGGGTCTCCCAGTTAGGAAATGTATGAGGTCAGATTTGAATCCAGGACCTCCCATCTCTAGACTTTCATGGCTTTCAACCCATTGGGCCACTTAGATGATCCTTGACCATTTACTTTTTTATATTTATTTGTACCCTATTTTTCCCCTCTCCCCCAGAATCACCTCCAAATTAAGATTTTTAGAGCCTTAATTATCAGATGTAGGTCTTTTTTCCATTTATGCATCCCAGGACCTAGCAGACAACCATATACAAATGAAATAAATGTTGAATGGAACTAGATTTCTTGACTCGAAAACATTATATACAGGAAAGCAAGAACAGGCATGCTTAGAAATTTTCTGTCAACCCTGATCCCAGGAGCCTCTAAATTGCCTCCTTTAAGAACTAACAAAAAAGGTTGGCCATCCCTGGGCTCTCAGAAAGGCCATGGGATTAGTGAAGGGGCAGATTTGAAAGCCCTGCAGCTGAACTCCCTTGGGGCACACAGTAAGTGCTGACTGGTGGAAAGGGGGAGACCCTTGTCTTTGAGAGAACCTTGTAAGTGCTTTTATAAATAGGTATGGCATCCTTTATAATTAGCACATCTATTGTTAGCCTGCAAATACCTCTGGCAGAGTGATGCTTCAGAAGAGTTGGGGAGGCTTCATCCACCAGGCAGCTCAAGAATTCTTTCTTAATACTATCAACCAGCTTAGCAGACTCCTTTCTTCTTCCCTGGTCCTAATAAGAGTTCCTGTTTCTGTAGCATTTTACCTAGATGGTCTCATTTTCCTCCCAACAAAGGGAAAGGTAGGAGCTTGTCATTTATTCATTTGTTTGTTTTGAAACCCTTATTTTCAATCCTAGAAACAACTCCAAGTCAGGAGAGTGGCCAGGGCTAGGCAAATGGGGTTAAGTGACTTATCCAGGGCCACACAGTGTGAAGATGGGATTAACTCTCCCCTGCCCATTTTTTAGATTTAATCACCAGAAGGGTAGACACCCTACTTATCCTTAAGTGGGGGAGGTTCCTAACCTACAACTAGGAAGTTTCTGAGGCCAGATTTCCTCCCATGTCCTCCTGACTCCAGACCTGGAACTCTATCCACTGTACCACCTCATTATTATTTCTAACTTTTACCTTTTGTCTTAGAATCAATACATGCATCAGTTAGTTCTAAGGAAGAAGAATAGCAAGGGCTAGGCAATGGGGGTTAAATGACTTGCCTGGGTTCACCCAGCTATGATTTCTATTATTACTTAACAGATGGGGAAACTGAGGCTCAGGAAAGTTGTTGCTAGCTCAGGCTTACATAGTTAAAGAGTTAAAGTCTGAGGTGGAATGTGAACCCAAGTGTTCTGTTCCTGACTTAAGGCTTAGTACTCTACTATCTCAGACTGCCTTTCAACAGAGAGATAATGATGGGATAGGGCGAGCCTTTGAGTCCATGAGAATTGGGCTTAAGTCCTGTTTCTATGATTCTAGTTACCAGATGGAGGGGGAGTCACGTCACTTCTCGGTGGCCACAGAGACTTCCTAAGCCCATATGTCATAGGAAAGTTGATTTGCATTAATGGAGAGAGTTTCCATCCTTGGAAGTTCCTCCCTTATTTATGAAATCATAGGACAGGAATGAAAGAAGACCAAAGAATTCCTATTAGTGAAAGGAACCACCACGATTTCAAGAGACCATTGATAAATCATATTCCTTACCTCTTGCCAAAGAGGTGATAGACTGAACACAAAGCACAGGGCAGGCATTTTGGACATAGCCAATGTAGAAAACTGTTTTCTTTCATTATGATTATTTTATAATAGCTATTATTATTTTTTACTATTATTGTTGAAGTGGAGCAGTGAGCGAATGAAAGAGGGAGAGGGAAAGAATAAGTGCTAGTTAACTGAAAAAATCAATCAATAAGAAACTATAGATGCTGAAAGAAAGAATGGAAAGAAGGAAGGAAAAGGAAGAGTAAAAAGAAATAAAGAATGAAAGAAATAAGAGAGGAAGGAGGGAGGAAGAGTAGGGAAAAAGGAAAGAAAGAAAGGAAGAAAAGAAGGAAGAAAGGAAAGAGCTTTAGCTAAACAAGCTTGGACTTGGGATCATCTTGGTCCTTCACCTTATGACGAAATTCCTAACATTTCTGAGCTATAATTTCCTCATCTGTAAAATCTTCCTCACAAGCATGTTCCAAAACCAAGTGGAATAATATATTTAAAACTTTTTGTAGTAGGAATGCATTGTCAAGATTGGCTAAGAAGCCTTGGAGAGCATGGAGGTCATAACCACAATTGGGAACCTTGGCTTTGGGAACTGAATCAAGACATTTCTCTTCTCTGAGTCTCTATTTCTTCATCTCCAAAGCAGGGATAATTCTCCCTGTACTGGCTTCCTCAAAGAATATTCATGAGGAAAATATCTTTTTTAAGGCAGGATGACATAGATAGAGTGTTGAGCTTGGAGTCACTAAGACTTGAATTCAGATTCGCTACTTACTAGCTAGGTAACTCTAATTAGGTAAGTCACATAATCTCTGAGTCTTGGTTTCCCCATTTGTTAAGGGTTGGGCTAATACCGATAGCCATAATGGTAGAGGAGGGAGCAATAGTCAAAATAGTAGCAAGATCTCAAATTTACATAGTGATTTAAGGTTTGTAAAGCACTTTAAGTACCCCATCTCATTGGATCCTCTCAATTATCTTGTGAGTTGGGTCTACGATTATTCCCATTTTATACTGTGGAAACTGAGTCTGCAACAGAGTAAATCACTTCTCAACATTTCTATTTAAATGCCCAAGGCCACACAGCTAGGAATTGACAGAAGTAAGACTGGAATACAAGGACTTCTGGATTTCCCACCATGTGCTCCGTTGCTCAATGAATATTTGTTAAATTTAACTGAATTGTAAAATTTAAAGTGTTGTAGGGGTATTGATTGGAATACAGAACAAACCTATGAAGATTTCATTGATAGAGAAGTCTTAGAAGAGGGAAATAGTACCAATGCAGTTCAAATACTTCTTTGTAACTTAGGACCTTAGAGAGATGCTCAGAATCTTGAGAAGTTAAGTGATTTAGCCAGTCACATAGCCAATAATTGTCCTAAGTGAGGTGAGACATAAATAGGGATACGAGTTATTTTTATGTTGAGTATAAAAAATAGAGAACTGGCATCAGAACCAGGAAGACCTGAGTTCAAATCCTTTCTTGTCCCTGCTCAACCAATCTGGATACCACCTATATCTATTATAAATAAAGTTTATTTTTAAGCCAAAGAAAACAAATAAGATTCACACAAAGCTCAAGAGAAATTATGACATACCTGCCTTGGAAACCATCTATAACTTGGATTACGTTTGGTCCTACCAATTAAAAGCAGTCATTTATTTAGTACCTTAAAGTTTCCAAAGCCCTTTGCATTAATTATCTTGTGTATCTCATAACAGCCCCTTAAGAGAATTATGATAGCCATTATTAAATCCATTTTATAGATAAAGGAAACAGGTTCAGAAAAATGAAATGACTCACTTGGATCACATTGCTAGTAAAGATCAGAGGCAGCATATGAAACCAAGTCTTCTGGATGCCAATGGATATCCCTTTGTGAGAGCTAATTGTTGGTAGTCTGGTGGGGTTCTAGTCACTGGTGACTTGTGAGAGGAGCATACCTAGAGCAGGGAAACGAATCAATGGCCTTAGAGAAGAGACCCTTTGACTTCCAGGTATAGCATCTAAACCCTGAGGGGGAGGGATAATTAGTCCCCATCTCAAGCCAGAGAGTTATTTCATGTTGCATTTAGATCATAGCTGAACTACCTGGAAAAGGACAAGATGCTGTAACCCAGATCCCAGGGGATGGGGAGTTTCGGACATCCCCACTGACCCATTTTAGTTTCCCAGAAGTCCAGTCCCTGCCCACCTCTGACCCCACTCTAGAAGGCATTCATCGGGGGTGCTGGGTGATTTTTCTAACGGTCCGCAAAATGCCTTTCCCAGGTACCACTTACTTAGCCCAGAGGACTTCCTTAAAGGGGTCAAACACATTGTCTCCCTGACTGAGTGATCCATGTATGGCAGAGTCTTCAAGGTGCCGTTTTATTTCCTCCCCCTATAACACTCCCCCCACCTAGGAGTCCTTTTAAATATTCTTAACTTTAATTGCTTTTTCCCCCACAAAGAAGTCAATTTAAATTAAGCAGAATCCATCATTGTGATAATTTTTTAATGAGTAAAGATAATGTACTGTACAGGAATTGAAATGAGGTGTTCCCAGGATCATTTGCAAAGTCTCCAAAAGTCCTCCGAAGAGTTGGTGGAAATTAATGAATCTCAAAGCCTCACAGCCATCAATGCTTTCTTATTGAGGCCTGGGTTCAATTAAAAGAGAACCCACAATAATAATAGTTACACTTTCCAATTTAAGCATTTAGCTCCTTTTATCCAGAGATCCGGAGAAATTTTATAAACATTAATTAAGCCTCACAGGTGTGACTTATTCAGATTAACTCGTTGGTGGCTGCCAAACTTGGCGGATGTAAAGGATTGTTTAACGGGGGCCACATATTGACTTAGAGAAAATTCATCTTTGAGGCAGTGATTCCCAAACTGAGCCATGGGTTTTGGCATGGTGGCCCAAGGATGTTTAAGGAGGGCACCAAGACATGAGGAGGGGATCCATCTGTTTCTTGGCATAGCTTCTTCCTTGTGACTCTCCTTCAACCTTTCGAGATTCTTTAACTACCATAATGATTGAACTAGATGGTGGCCAAGGCCCATCTATGACTGGCCTATGTATTCCATTCTATCTGCCATATGTGGCTATAGCTTCACCTCCCAGGTCATTTTTTTGAATAAAGTGAAATTTGCATCTTAAAAATAATAACACTAAGAAGAGATTTAAATGACTTTTCCAAGGTCATACAGCTAGTAAGTATTTGAGGTAGAATTTAAACTCAAGTCTCCCTATTCTTTGTACTAGATATTTCACTGGAGATGTATGAGGCAGCTTTCATTGCTGCATGTTTGCTCAGGTTGGCTCCAAGTTTGGAATGTGCTCTTCTATCTTTTCTTCCTTTTAGAATCCTGATCTTCCTTCAAAGCTTACCTCTTGTGCTGTAAAATTTAAAATTGATCTAAATAATAAAATGTTATATTTTAGGAGATTTATTAATGATCATTAGAAATCAAGGGATAAAGAGGATACAAACTAAAGACCACATGCCCATGGCTCATCAGCCATTTCAAAACACCCATCTTACCACCACCAAGCTCGCTGTCATCATGCCAAAGAGCCTGGACCATCCACATCATTGCCTAATAACCCTTGTCTATTACAGGAAGTCAGTGGGCTCCTGGGAAATGTAGTTCTTTTTTAGGGTAACAGATTTTCGTTTATACAGTGCTACCACCAATTCGAGTCCTTTCCTGATTCCTACCTCTCTCAATCTCACCAGATTGATGCTCTCTCTCACAAATTACTTTGTATAATTATTTTTAATTTATTTGAGCACCTATTGGTTCTCTTTATAGGGTGTAAGCTTCTTGAGGGCAAGTACTGTTCTGTTTTTGGTTTTGTGCTTCTAACATTGTATCTAGCATATCACAGATGATTAATAAATACATGATAATTGACTGATTAATACAAAGAAACCTCAGCTACTAGATGCATAGTGTGTAGGGAAGGGATGCTTGGAAATCAGCTGAACAACTAGACAAAGTCAACTAAGAAAGTAGGGATAGTTTACAATGATGGATAAAATGTCCATGTGGGTAACAGAATTAATTCCACTAGGGTCTCTTCAAATAAATCTACTCTTGGTAAAAGAAAGATAGAAAGGTCAGGAGGTTTGATTATTTATAAGATTTGACCTTGTTAAATTTTAGCTCCCTAGTTTATCCTAGACACTACTGGAGCTCAGGAACCATGTCATAAAGGGCAATCGCTCTTCTTTCTTCAGCTCCCTGCACTTTTTTGACAATACTTTATCTTGATTCTTGATACAAAACTAAGGTGGGTGAGTGGGACTTTGATCCAAGGTGCCAAAATTTATATGACAATAACTATATCCTACTGCAACATGTATCCCCTCACCATCTCCTCACCTTACCTATATACTACCTCCTCTCCACTTTCTTAGGAGCAACTCTTTCTGTTTTTCTAACAACTCCTTCTTTGGAATATTTTCTTCCCCATGACCACTGATCTTCTCTTCACATATTCTGCCTCTGATCTCTGTTCCTCTACTTCCAGAGGCAATCTAATCTATTTTTTGATGGACACAACTGTTATAATGTTCTTTTCCTTATATAAATCCCAAATCTGCCTCTCTCATGCTAATTCTTCCTCCCTTTAGACAAGCAGGACAAACCTACTCCCTCTTCCAAATGAGATTCCTTCTAACGCTTGAAGGCATCTCTCCTGCCCTCCCAAATAAACTTTCTTTTCTGCAGCCTAATCATCCCATATTCCATCTTCTGATTTTTATATTTCATATATATTTATATTTCACCCTTTTCTGAATGCCCTGTCCAGCCTGGCACTGTCCTTTGTGCCCTGCAGAGCTCAGCAATGAACTTAGCATAGCTGTGGTCTGACCTAGTTATAATTTCTATTTTTGAGAAGAATTGGGAAGAAAATACCAAGAAACTTGAAAAGCATGTCATTGGACCATTCCTCATTGGGACCCAACATTTTAGTGTGAATACTCCTTATCTCAATCTTTGCAATGATTAAAATATTTAAGAGAACGATTTTTGGATAAGAATATTTATTGATTAGGCTAGCATAGAACTAATAGATTGTTGGGTCAGTGATTCCCTTAATGACCAAAGACTCTGAAGGTCCTCCAGGCAGATCTATACATACATTTTAAGGAGCTCATTATTTAACTCCTCCTTTGAATATCCCAAGACATCTCTTACTGGTAAATAGCTCATTAGGAGGGGGTTCATCAACGTCTCCATCCTTCCTCACTCTATAGACATGGAGGTCCCATAGGCAGGGGAAAAAAAATTGTCTCCCTTACCTGTTACAGGTTTTTTTTAAAAAAGGAAAACATTTGTTGGAGCTCCTAAGAACAAAGGAAATGCAAAAATCCACAGACTAGTGGGAACCTGTGATCCAAAACCCTGACACAAGAATACTTTATTATATATAGGAATTCCCTCTAATCTTAGATACTGATACAGTATATAAAAAATAAATTCTGACATATTTCAGATGATTGGCCTTCTGAGTTGCATTAGCTGGAAAATTCTTCATCCTACAGATAGTCTGGTCATAAGCCTTTCTACAGTTAGCTAACTATGGAACTAGATCAGCACTGGGGCTGTACTTGAAGTCTTCTAGCTTAGTAGGGCCTCCCACAATTCCCTCTCCTAGCTTAGCTTTTGAATGTCACCTCTGTGCCAGAATGGGGGGTTGTAGTAGCTCTCTAAAGGAGAAATTTCATGTCCCACATATATTGACAAATCAGCAATCATATAATTTGCCTACAGCAAAGCATGCTTTCACCCATTAATTGTCCTAATAGATAACTATTATATTAATATCAGCCACTCAAATGCACATGCTGTAGACAGTCCTAGTTCTGAGCATTTCCTATAAAGTGAACTACAAAAAAATAAAAATAAAATAATGCACCCCTTACCATGCCACACTGTAATTTATCAACTGGGAGAGAAATTGGCATGTCTTTTCCTGCTGATTTATTGGTTAATTCCAACAATTCATTGTAGAAAAGGCCAACAATGAATTACAATGCGAGGAGAAAAAAAATTAAGGAAAGCATTCTAAAAGATATTTTAGTACACAGTCTTTAGAAACAACTTACAGAGCTATTTTATTGCGAGACCCATGTGGTACATGAATTGCAATGCATGGTGTGTGAAATGTTCCAGTTAGGGGCCCCTCCATTAGACTTCCTAATTCTTCCCTCCAACACACCCTTTCTGGTGTCTGCTAAATCAGATAGCCTTCGATCGTCATGATAATCAATTTCAGGGTTGTGTTAACAACAAGGTAAAACACCCAATATACCCATGAAAATGACCAATGGACTGATCCTATGGTGATCAGCTATTTGTCCAGAAAGTGAGCAAATCATTGACTGGAGACATGGGAAGGCCCTGGGAAAAGAGCATCGACTGGCAAGTTTGAGCATTGAGTGGGGCCATTATTCCCCCTCATCTTGGAAGTAAGACTTGTAAAGACAATTTCTTCCTTCAGGGATCCTTAAACAGATTGAATAGGAAGCTTTTCCCACCTGGGAACTGCTTTTCTCATTTATTGAACCAGGTGAATAGCAGAAATTGTTGCAATTCTGTTTCATAGGAGTACCATAAATATCCTAGAGTCACAAAGCAAGATTTGGCTTAGAATTCAAAAACAAAATGGAAATCCTTTATAATCCTGGATATAGGAGGCAGAAATCATGCTCACTATTATGGTCTGATGCATCCTTTTAGAATGGAATGATTGAATTACTCAAAATATGCTGCAAAAGAGCGTTTTGGTATATATTTAGATATGTATAGCAGTATGGATAGAGAATCAGCCTCATAGCTAGAAAGACCAAGATTCAGGTGTCACTTCTGATTTTTGCCAGATGTGTGACTCTGGTCAAATCAATGACCCTTCCAGAACTGGATGCAACTCTCAAAGATTCTAATTACCAAAGAAGTCACCAATCTGCATTGATGAGAGGGAGTTTCTCACCCAGGAGTTCTTTATACCAAGATATATAGAATGTAATTCTCTTCATACTTAAGGAAATTCCAGGTCCAATCCCTGTTTCCCCTGCATTTTTTTTCTTCCCTGTGTGTACCTTGGGGGCTGAAGTCTTTGTATCTTCAGAGACCGTAGGCACTTAATAAATGCTTATGGATCGATTTTTAAAAAATATACTTGTGTATACTTTTATATGTCCATGTTGTTGTACAACTGATATATTGCTTGCCTTCTCAATGGGTGGAAGAGGGGCTAGAGGGAAAGAATTGGGGACTTAAAATTTTAAAAGTGAATGTTAAAAATTGATAATAAATTTTTTTCAAATGTACTTATTGTTTCCCTTCATAAAATGTAAGCTCCTTGAGGGCAAGCATTGTTTCTTTTGTTTTTGTATGCCTGGTACCTATCACAGAACACAGTAGGGACTTAATAAATGATTTTTTTGATTAATTAGACATCTTCTATGAAGGGTAGCTAAGTAATACAGTGGATAGGGCAGACCTATATTGAACTGGAGTTGGGAGGACCTGGTCTCAAATTTGGCCTCAGATACTTCTTAGATGTTTGACCCTGGGCAAGTCACTTAACCGTTATTGCCTAACCCTTGCACTTTTCTGTCTTAGAACTGATATTAAGACAGAAAGTGATGATTTAAAAACAAAGAAATCCTCTGCGCAAGCCCATTCATTTTTATAGAGATAGCGATTGAAGCTGTTAAGTTCTATTTCTAGAAAGACCTAGTTTTAAACCCCATCTTTGACATTTAATAGCTGGATAACCAAATAAAAATTACTTCTCTCTGAGCTTTCAGACAAGGATATAGATGAGTTTCCAGGAATTCTGATGCTGTGGAAAGTGCCAATACTTGATCCAATATAATGTTTATTTGGACAGAATATTAATAAATATTTATTTTCTGGGTACTAGTATATCCTCCTAAAGTTACACTCAGGATTTTCAGAGGGAGTTTTCTCTACCTTTAAAGAAAAAAATTTCCTCATAGAGCCAATGAAAATTACAGAAGGTTACCAACTCCATGGGCATTCCTGTCTCTTCAATTTTATTTTAAATGGCTGAAAAAAGATATCTTGAAAGAAAAGGTGAACCTTGCCCACAAGCTCTTTAAGTCACTTACTTGATGCTAGAATTGGAGATGGAGGTCCAAAAGGGGCTCTTTTTATCATCAATAGGACAAAATTGGCTCTCTGGGTAGACTTGAATAGTCTTGAATAATCACCTCCATTTGTTGGCCCCTCAGTCTGAGAGGAAAGGAACAATTGTGAAAAGCCACAGGAGGTGAGGCAGCTAGAAAGCACAGTGAAGAGAGTACCAGTCTTAGAGTCAGAAGGCCCTGGGTTCAAATGTGACCTCAGAAACTTCCTAACTAGTGTGACCCTGGGCAAGTCACTTAACTCTAAATGTCTAGCTTTTGCCATTCTTCTGTCTTAGAATAACTGATAATAAGGGGAGCAGCAAGATGACTCAGTGAATAGAGAACCAGGCATGGAAACAGGAGGTCCTAGGTTCAAATTTGACAGCTGCTCCCTAACTGTGTGACCCTGGGCAAGTCACTTAATCATGATAACCTAGCCCTTGCCATTCTTTTGTCTTAGAAATGATACCCTTTTTCCTCCATTATGTATTATTTAATCTCTTTTTTCCCCATTATATATTATTTCATATAGTTCCATTAAATGTTATACATCAATCAATAGAACAATTAATAATAATATTATTTATATATTTATTTTAATTTTAATTTTTTTTAAATTTAAATTTATTTATATTTATATGTGTTATATACACATATAAATATAATAAAATTTATAATTTATATAATATATATATACATAGATGTATATAATACAATAATACAAAATATATAATAAAATATTAATAAAAACAAATAAAACAAAAAACCATTTATTGAGCATCAAATAGGCACCGCACCAGTATTAGACTGGTATAAAGAAAAACAAAACCAATCCTTGCCCTCTGGAAGCTCCCAGTCTAATGGGGGAGACAGCAACTAAATACAGACCAGCTACACACAGAATCCATTGGAGATTAGCGACAGAAGATGCCACTAGCATTGAGGGCGATCAGGAAGACTTCTTCAGGAAGGTGGGACTTTAACTGGGACTTGAAGGAAGCCCGGGAAGCCAGGAGGCAGAGATGGAGAAGGAGGGAAGCTGGGCATGAAGGGGGACAGTCAGAGAAAACATTTGCAGCCAAAAGGTGGAAATTCTTGTGGGAGAAACAGTAAGCAAACCCATCTCGTTGAATCACAAAGAACACAGGGATGAGCATGGTGTAAGAACCCTGGAGAAATAGGAGGCCAGGGTACACAGGGGGTTTGAATGTCAAACATTAAATTTTATATTTTATTCTAGAGGTGATAGGGAGCCCCTGGAGTTTATTGATTAGTGGGTAACTTGGTTACATCTATGCTACAGTTATTTGAAATTTGGGTACATGTTTCCACTGATAGAATGTAATCTTGATGGGGGCAGGGGCCATTTCATTGGCTACTTTGTTTAAAATCCTTACCTTCTGTCTTAGAATCAATTATGAAGTATCCATTCCAGTGGTAAGGGGTAGGCAGTTGGTATTAAGTGACTTGCCCAGGGTCATACAGCTAGGAAGTATATGAAATCAAATTTGAACCCAGGACCTCCCATTTCCATGCTTGGCACTCTATCCACTGAGCCACCTAGCTGCCCCTAATTTGTTTGTTTATGTATCCTCAGAATCTAGCATCCTGCTTGTCCCATTTTTGTTGTGGCATTTTCAGCCATATAGGACTTTTCCTGACCCAACTTGGGGTTTTCTTGGCCAAGGTACTGGAGTGGTTTCCCATTTTCTCCTCTAGCTCATGTGATAGAAGAGGCAAACAGGGTTAAGTGACTTGCCCAGGGACCAGACATTTTTATAGGAGAGGGACTGAACCTGTGATTTCATCAGCGCAGGGAGCACATGGTGAGGACGTTCCTAAATGATTCAGGGGAAGACTCTGGCTGCAATTTATTTTCTTAGAGAATTCCCTAGAATACTAAAAACTCCAGTGACTGGCTCAGGGTCACGAAGGCAGAATGTGTCCAAAGTAAATTTGATCCCAGGTCTTTCTGACACCATGTCTGGCTCTCTATCCATTATGCTATAGAATTTTTCTAAAGAAGAGAAAAACCAGGATGATGTAGTGGAAATGGAGGACATGGGTTCAAATCCTAGTTCTGCAGATCACTGCCTGTGTGATTCCACCTCTTTGGATCTCAGTTTCTTAGTCTATAAGATGAGGGCGATAGGACTAGACGACCTATAAAAGCTCTTCCATCTTTAAATCTGTGATCTTTGTAGGAAGAGAAATAAGTCCTATATATATATTTTTAATATTATATTAGTAATATTATAGAACATAATATACATATTTATAGGACTTATTTATATTTATAAAAATATAAATATCCTTCCTCTAGAAGGCAAATTTATATTTATATATTTATTTATATTTATAAAAATATGAATATAAATAAGAATATTTATATGAAAATATAAATATCTTTCCTCTAGAAAGCAAATTTATATTTATAAAAATATAAATATAAATATAAATATTTCTATAAAACACTTCAGAATTTTGGATTGGGCTTTATAGACTATTTTTGTTTAAACCTTTACCTTTTGTCTTGGAGTCAATACTGTGTATTGGCTCCAAGGCAGAAGAATGGTATGGGCTAGGCAATGGGGGTCAAGTGACTTGCCCAGGGTCACACAGTTGGGAAGTGTCTGAGGCCAGATTTGAACCTAGGACCTCCCGTCTCTAGGCCTGGCTCTCAATCCACTGAGCTACCCAGCTGTCCCCCCCCCCTTTATAGACTATTAAGCCCCAGTGAGGTAGGCAGTGCAAGTATTATGATCCCCAATTTATAGATGAGAAAATTGAGGCTGAGAGTCTAAAGAAGCAGCTTTTGAACCCAAGCGTAGCATTCTAGCTATTCTTTCATGTCGTCTCTGGCTGTTTAATGATACCAAAATGCAAGGGGAAGGAAGACAAATAATCACTTGGGGACCACTGACAAGCACTTGTTCATTCTGTATATTCTTGACATTCTAGAGAAGCTCTGTCTAAAGCAGGGAAGATGGAGCAGAGATGAGTGGGGGGTTATGCATTTGCCTTCTAGAGGAAGGATGCTAGAAGGTGAGTGCATTTTTTATTGAGGGGATAGTGACAGAAATCCATCAACTTGACTTATCATGCTACAATTATAGCAATTTATCGTCTGCATTTTGCAAGGTCACCTGCAATCAGTAAGCAAACAAAAGCTCAATGGGTGTTTTCCTTTTGAAATGTTCTAACTTCGATGGGTAGGAGGGTTAGTTCACACCCCTTAGTCTGGGTATCCAGGCCCCAAGAGGAAAAAGGGCAGTTTGTTCCTCCTGTTGTTCCCCTTCTCCCCCCATCCCACCCAGCAAACTTATTTGGCATTACAGGTTTTCCTCCTTCAGAGAAGGGATTTGCATTTGGAAAACCACTTTGTAGGTTTCAAAGGGGAGTTTGCCTTTCAGACAGTTGGGCAGGATTTCGCTCCTTGCCTGAAGTCATGGGAAATAATGAAATACGGGGAGAAGGCTTAGTAGAAATTTTGAGCCCCCTTGGGAAAATGACAGAAGCAAAGATTTATTTAGACCTGAAGGAAGCTGAAAAATACTACAGTCTACCTTTCAGTTAGGAAATTTAATTTTATAAAAATAAACACAAATTCATTCTTCTCTTTTTCTTCCTTACTTTCCCTTCTAGGTTCCCACACAACTACCCTGGGGGTGGGGGGAAACACCAAAAACAGGCATTGACAAACAAAATAAATTTCCACATTGGTCCTGTACAAAAATTATGTCTCATCATGTACTGTGAGTCTGTAACAGGACTCTTGCTAGGAAGTGGGCTACCTGCTATAGGAAAATGAGACCCAGGGATGGAAATGACTAATCCAGGGTCGTACATGTAGTAAGTGACCAAGCCAGGATCTGGGTTTGAACTAGAAGATGATGGGTTTTAGAGATAAAAAAGGACCTTAGAAATTATCTCATATTACTCCTTTATTTGACATATGAGGAAAATGAGTCTCAGAGAGGAAGGAAGTGACTTGTCCAAAGTCATGATGGAAACAAGTGATGGAGGTGAGATTAGAACCTTGGTCCTCTGATTTCAAATTCACCCTGTTTTTCACAGTGCCAGCAATCCTATTAATCCCTTGCTCTTCCTGTAATACCAGAATGCTTGTGATGCCACTAAGAGGGGAAACTTCCAGGAAGTGAGTCATTTGAATGACACATGTAGAGGGTGCTAGACCTGGAGTCAGGAAGATCTAAATTCCTCTTTTGACATCATCCTCTACTGGCTGGACAACAGCAAGTCGCCTGGGGCCAGTTTCCTTATCTGCAAAATAGAGAAAATAATACCTAGAGTACTTATAAACACAAAGGGTCCTTGTGAAGCTCATAGAAGCTAATTAATAAATAGCAAATACTATGTCAGTGTCACTATTATTAAGGTTCTAAGTGAGCTCCTCGACACAAAATTCTTTATACAATTGCCATATCTGGTAGAATCTTCCCCACACTCAGGAGTCTATTTCTCTCACTGTCTTTGTCTCTTTCTGACTCTCTGTCTCTCACTCTTCCTGTCTGCTTCCTTTTCTCTCCCAGAAGTTTCTCCCTCTCCCTCTCCCTCTCCCTTCTCCCTTTGACTCTGTTTGTCTCTTCTACTCTGCCTCTGTTTCTCACTGTTTCTCTCTGTCTCTCTCTCCATCCTTCCTTTTTTCTCTCTGTTTCTCTCCCCATTTCTCTGTCTTTGTCTCTCAGTCTCACTCTTTCTCCCATGCTGTCTGTTTCTGACCCTTTCTGTTTTGTGTCTCTCAGATGCTCTTTGTCTCTCTGGCTCTTTATGTCTCTGTCTCTCTTCATCTCTGCCAGTTTCCATTGCTATCACTTTCTATTTGTCTCTCTCTCTGTCTACCTTTCTCTTTCTGCTTTTTCCCTTCTCTCTCCCCTCCCCTCTCCACTCCCTTTCTCTTCCCTTTCTTCTCTCCTTATCTCCCTCCTACTTCCCTTCCCTCTCCCTTTCTCTTCTGCCTCTTCCCCCTTTATCTCCTCTCTCTTCCCCTCTCCTCCCTCCCTAGTCTCTGCCTCTCTCTTTGTGTGTCTCTGTATCTCTGTCTCTGTTTCTGTCTCTGTGTTTCTGTTTCTCTGTCTCTCTGTCTATCTCTGTCTGTCTCTGTGTCTCTCTCTGTCTTTCTCTCTCTCTGTCTCTGTCAGTCTCTGTCTCTCTGTCTCTCTCTGTCTCTCTCTCTCTGTCTGTCTCTTTCTCTCTCTGTCTCTCTGTCTCTCTCTGTCTCTCTCTCTCTCTCTGTCTCTCTCTTTCTGTGTGTGTGTGTGTATGTGTGTGTGTGTGTGTCTTTCCCTCTCACTGCCATGGCTTCTAGTCAGCTCTCCTTTGCAATAAATCTACCTGATCATTTTTCATTCTTACTATGCAAGTACTCTCTCAAATTCATCATCCCGCTGCCCTTCAGGCTTTCAGAAGGGATCTGGAGTTCAAGCACCTCCAGATTGAAATGTATTTTCGATCCACTCCACCCACTCAGGGCAAGAAGAACATAAAAGGGCTTGTCCTTTCCAGTCTCTTTGCTTCCCTGCTTTCTCTCTCCCTTTCCCCTCCCCCTGCCCTCATATTATCCCCCCCCCTTCCTGCCTTCTTTCTTCCCTTTGCTGAGATAAATGAATTTTTAAAATCCAGCTTGGCCACAGCAATGCACATACGTCAAATTGCAGAGACCATTAGTCCAAGAGATCTCTTCAAGTGGCCAATTCTGCCTTCTCTCAGGATAGCCTCTTACCTCTCCGGGTTTTCCCACCCACTCCCCAAAACAGACATTGGGTTGGAAAAGCAGAGATTCTCACGTTAGTATCAAGCATGACTTTCTTTTCTGTTTGATTGATTGATTAATTAGTTATGTGTAGATGGGTCCAGCAGGGAAAACCTGTGACAGCAGTGACATGAAAATTACTGGAAAGTTACAAAAATATGTAGCTGTGTTTGACTTGGTGAAATACATTCTTGGGATTGATTAGAAACATACACATGCTACAAGCCTACCTTTAAATTACCTGCCACTGCTGAAGCTTCGGGAAGAATCATTTTGATCAGTATGAATTAATCAGACTTCCAACTTCATGGGCTAGGGACAGAGGTCCAGATATAGGACTCTGAGGATGCTGCCTTGCATAATGCTTAGAAGATTGGATCTGGAGTAAACAAGCATCTAGACCTAGGCTGGAATGAATACAAGACTGACACACCATGGGACACTTAACAAGGCATCTCCTTATGCATGGATAATTGGATGTAGATAGATTTTTTGTCAGTTACACCAGCTGACCACTAGTTTCAAATGCTGCTCCCTCCTCTCCTCCAACTTTTCGATGGAATCCCCAGATCCCTACAAGTATCAACTTATGTTGTCTCCTATAACCATGTTGGCGAACCTATGGCACATATGCCGGAGGGGACCGAGGACAATTTTCTAACCACTCAACCTTCTGCCTAGCAGCCTGATAGGAGCACTTTCTCCCTCAACTGTCTGAGGTAAAGGGACAGCTCACACTGTAGTATGAGGGTGTAGTTTGGGCACTTGATCTCTAAAAGATTCGCCATCACTATCCTATAAGAAGTCTTTTTTTCCTCATTGTCTCAGTTATAGAGACTCATCTCCCAAAATTATGTTGTATTTATTTCACAGTTCTCTTATGTATGTTTAACTATGCACATGTCCTTTTGCCCAAGTAGAATGCAAGCCCCTGCAGAACAGGAGCTTTTTCATTTTGCCTTTTTTGTTTTAATCCTTACTTTCTGTCTTAGAAACAATTCTAAGATGGAAGAGTAAGGGTTAGGCAAACAGGCTTAAATTGCCCAGGATCACACAACTAAGGAAGTGTCTGAGGCCAGATTTGAACCCAGGTCCTCCCAACTCCAAGTCAGTCACCTCTATCCACTGTGCCACCTAATTGTCCCCAATTTTATCCTTTTTAATCCTACCACTTGGCACAGTGACTGGCAAATAACAGATGCCTAATAAGTGCTTGATGAAGTGAATTGAATCTAACTGAATGAAGCTTTTTTCTTTGGGAGGCAATTAAAAGAGAACATAGGGCTCCAAGCCTGGAGACCCAGATCCCAGACCCAGACCCATAACTCATTGTTTCAATTTGGACAAGTCCCTTTCGTTCTCTGATGGGCAGGTCCTTATTTCTAAAATTAAGATATGGGAAAGAATATTTCCTAGTTCTAATATTCTATGATATAGTCATTTTTAGTATTAATATATTTTCAGCTTAAAACTACAGCCTATCTCCTTTCCTAATTTTATATACATTGTACCTAGAAGAGATGATCTCATTCCTAGTCCACGGGAGCAAGAAGAGGCGTAATAAGTGTTGTTATAATAGCTAGTATTTCTATAGCTCTTGAAAGTTGATGAGTTTGTCATTTGAGCCTCCTGTCAGTTTTCTGAGGAAGAGACTTTAGGGATCATTATCCTCATTTGAGAGAGGAGAAGACTGAGACTCAAAAAAGTTAAGAGACTCACTCAGGGTCACAAAGCTGAGAAGATGGGAGAGGGCATTCGGTCCCAAGGTGAGAGGATGCTTTCTTCTAGCTCACAAATCTAACGAAATGACTGATATCATTGTTTTTGGTTTTCCCACAAATAGTTAGCTTTACTCTCCATCTTTCTGCCAATATTGCTGTTAGCAGATTCCATTACCAGACATGCAAGAAAAACGTTCACACATTTCAAAAGAAGCTTTGAAACCAGGAATCTTTGATTGGCAACAGTGCTGTGTTCATGCTAGAGATAAAGGCCAATGATGCCAAACTCGAGAAAATGGATGCAACCTTTGCTTGGGATTAGTAGCAAGTTTAAGCTGACCTCTTTGAAGACAAGAAATCTCTCTTTGGGGTGACTGCATATTAATAGCGTATTTTAAAACAATCTTAGTATATTTTGAGTTATTAAAGCTGGAAAATGTACTAAGACTTTTTGGACACCTTTATGTAAAATACATACATAGATACTTATTTATAGATACAAATTTGTGCAGGTGGATATGCTCTTGAGCAAGCATTTCCTACTCTGTGTAGTTCTTGCCCACAAAGAGCTTATGTTGTAAATGGAGAGCTAAGATGTACATATTTAAATAAATATGGTATAAATATAACGTGAGGGGCAGCCAGATGGCTCATTGGATAGAGAGTCAGACCTGGAGATTGGAGGTCCTTTATTAAAATCTGGCCTCAGATACTTCCTAGTTGTGTGACCCTGGGCCAGTCACTTACCTCCAATTGCCTAGCTTTTATCGCTCTGCTGCCTTAGACTAGAAAGTAAGAGTTAAAAAAAAATAATATAATATAATATAATGGATCCAAATATCTACCAATCAGTTAAATAGAAGGTAACTTAGAAGGGAGGGCTTAGAATTTGGGTGAGCTTCATGTAGAAGATGGTGCTTGAGCTGTGTCTGAAAGAAAGAGAGGGAGTCTATGAGACAGGTAAGAAGAGAGGCCATGCTCGTCATGGGGAATGGCCAGAGTAAAGGCACTGAGATTAGAAATGGAGTATTATGTGTGAGGAATGACAAGCAAATCCTCATGCCTGAGTGGAAGAGTAGAAGGGATTAAGTTATGTCCATTGAGGCTGGAAAGATAGTTGGATCCAGACTGGGATAGCTTTGCAAGCTAAACAGAGGAATTTAGTTTAAGGGCAATAGGAAATCCCTGGGATGGATTTTTATATGGGTCTGTATGTGTACCGAGTATGGATAGAGCACTTGACTTGGAATCAGGAAGATTCATCTTTAAGGGTTCAAATCCAGCCTCAGCTACTTCCTAGCTGTGTGACCTGGACAATTGACTTAGCCTCATTTACCCGAATAGTGAACTGGAGAAAGAAATGGCAAAGCACTCCAGTATCTTTGCCACGAAAACTCCAAAACGTGGTCATAAAAAGTTGGACACGACTGAAACAACTTGTGAATATAGATGGTCTCTCACAAGATCATCATGCATCAGTAGAGGCTGCCATCTTGGGTCCCTTCAAGGGTGTCTAGTGTTTTCTCGAGGCTTGCTGAAGTTTTAAGATAACTTTCCAGACTTGTTGCTAGTTATTAGAAGACACGACAGGAACTGAAGAGACAGATGACAAAAGATGAGACTATTTATCTCAGGCTCTGAAACAGTAATAGGGAGGTTGTGATACGTTCTTCATTTCTGAAGAGGACCAATGACATCATGGGGTAATGACAGAACTTGAAAGTGAATTAGATTCAAGTGAGGCAGAATTGCACAAAGCTGTCAGCCTCACTCTCTCTTCCAAAGTTATCAAAGCTCAGTGGCAAAGCAGAAGTCGGGATGACTGAACTTGACCCAAAATACCGTGGGTGATCTTGGTATCTTTGATGTCTGACCAAGCTCTAAGCAGTCCATGGCACCTGCTTCAGCTGTCTTCATGGCTGTGGGAACAAATTGTTCTCCTTTGCCTATTACATCACATAAATTCTTCACATACTTGAGGTTGACATCCCCTTAACTCACCAATAGGTTTATGGTTTATCAATTACCCTTCACCTAGTTTAGCTCATCTGCCCAGACTGTTTTATTGGCATGTAGCTGCTGCCCATGCTACAGCTTCTTGGAGCCACAGATGAGAGCTGGGTAAAAGGTGGATACCAAAGGTAGACGAGCAGCCCTGAAAAGAGCTCAGCAAACCCTCACACCAGAGATTATTCTTCCCTGGATACTCTGTAGATCCCCAAAGGAAGTTGTTATTAGTATGCCTTTTCTCTGAGCCTCTCTGAGCCTCAATTTCTTCATTTGCAAAATGGGGATTAGAATATTTATGTTCTCTCTTTAAGGAGGAGTTGATTGTGAAGTTCAACACTCTAATCCAATGATGGTGAACCTTTTAGAGACCAAGTGCCTAACCTGCACCCTGACACTGCATGTGAGCTACTCCCTTACCGAGACAGTAGGAGGAAGCATTCCCATTGGACTGCTGGGCAGAGGAGCTGGTGTGCCACAGGCTTGCCAACATGGCTCTAATATATGTCAAGTGGTTTGCAAACTTCAAAGCATTCTATAAATAGGAACATGAATGTCAAGAGAACTTTGAGGTTATATTATTCCATCCCTTTCATTTGAAAGATGAGAAAACCAAAGCTTAGGGGTTGCCCAAAGTCCTATGAGTCAATTGGCAGTAAATCTGTGATTTGAACCCAGATCTCTTGCCATCAAAACCATCCGTTTTTCCACTGCACTGCCTAAACATTACAAAGGTGAGGCCGAGTGCTTTTTGTGGTTCAGAAGTGGTTGACTAAAGCCACTCTTGCTGGTGGTGTTTGCCATAAGCCACAGTAGCTAGCTGTATTAGGTTGAAAAAAAAAAAGGCCACCAGTTCAGTAAGTCTATAAAAAGAATGTGAGAGTCATAGGTCACTGTGGCTTCTCTCTCATGTCCTGCAGGCTTTTGAGATGCTTGAGCTATTCAGTCATAAGCCTGGAGTATTTTGATCAGACCAGCTAACTTAGCATGAAAAGAAATGAGGGACTGGGTCCTTTATGATTACAATAATAACACTGTGGCAAATACACTTTCAAATGCCAGAGATGCCCCAGCATCTGCAGGGATAGTTGAAAAAGAGAGAGAGAGAGAGAGAAAAAGACATTTCGGTTCCCAATCTCAGGCAAGAGACATCCAATTAACCAAGAAACGGGATGTTCCCACTTTCACTACAGTGGATGAGAAAAACTGCCCTTTGTCCCAAGTCACTCAACAGGTCTTGTGGTTTGGGAGCAGTGCCTAAGTGGCAGGCTATTAATTTCTACTGTTTGTGCCCTTTTCTCATTTCAAAGAATCTTTTCCCAACAGCTTAAAAAAAAACAACAAACAACAAAATACCCAAAGATCTTTTTGAAAAAAAATTCTGACTGGGTTAGAAACCATTTTAAATAGGAAATGATGACATTGTCTTTGGGTTCTTGCAAGATCATCATAGCAACATTTTAGTTAGTTTGTTAGAATTAATATTATTGTATCATTATTTAATTTACCATAAGATATTCAACAAATGTTTTGGAAACGTCTACTATGTTCTGTAGAGGGGTGAGGATGGGATGGAGTTAGATAAGGCACAGTCCCTGCCCTCCTGGAGCTCACAGTCTAAAAAGAGAAACAAGAATACTCCTCCACAGAAACTCCAGTTCCTCTAAAAGAATTGGGATCTTATCAGTCAGACTGTTACTTATTATATGCCAGGAACTGCTGCTAAGCCCTGAGGCTATAAAGAAAGCAAAACAAAAGACTCTTACATAGTCCCTGCCCTTAAGGAGCTCCCATTCTAATAATGGTGGACACCTCCTGCAAAGAACTGAAAGCTAGATTTTATAGAGCACTTTGAAATTTACTGGGCCGGGTACAGAGCCTCACAACCACTCTGGGAAGGAGGTACTTTATCATCCCCATTTTAAGGTGACTTGTGCCAGGATTATATACCCAGGAAGTATCCTAGGGCATGTAGGTGGCACAACGCTAGAGTGCCAGGTCTGCAGTCATGAAGACTTGAGTTTAAATTTGACCTCAGACATTTATTAGCTATGAGACCCAGGGCAAGTCATTTTACCCCGTTTGCCTTAGTTTCCTCATTTGTCAAATGAACTGGAGAAGCAAAGGCAAACCATTCCAAAATCTTTGCCAGGTAAACCCCAAAAGGGGTCACCAATAGTAGGAAATGACTGAATGATGAGTGTCTTTTAGCCATTGTGCCCCCTACTGGCTTCTAGAACTATAGTCATAGCAGAAGATATGTCTTCTATGGAGATAGATATAGATATAGATTGATATAGATAGATATAGATATAGATTGATATAGAAATAGATGGATATATATAGATACAGATAGAAAGATATAGATATAGATTGATATAGATATAGATTGATATAGATATAGATTGATGTATATGTATATATAGATTGATATAGATATATATATAGATAGATAGATAGATATAGATATATGTATATGTAGATATAGATTGATATAGATAGATATAGATATAGATTGATATATAGATACAGATAGAAAGATATAGATTGATATAGATATAGAAATAGATTGATGTATATGTAGATATAGATTGATATAGATAGATATAGATATAGATTGATATAGATATAGATATAGATTTATATATATGTAGATATAGATTAATATAGATAGATATAGATATAGATTGATATAGAGATTTATATATATGTAGATATAGATTAATATAGATAGATATAGATATAGATTGATATAGATATAGATATAGATTGATATAGATATAGAAATAGATTGATGTATATGTAGATATAGATTAATATAGATAGATATAGATATAGATTGATATAGATATAGATAGAAAGATATAGATATAGATTGATATAGATATAGATTGATATAGATATAGATTGATATAGATATAGAAATAGATTGATGTATATGTAGATATAGATTGATATAGATATAGATTGATATAGATTGATATATAGATACAGATAGAAAGATATATAGATTGATATAGATATAGATATAGATTGCTATATATAGAGAGATTGATATAGATATAGAAATAGATTGATGTATATGTAGATATAGATTGATATAGATAGATATAGATATAGATTGATATAGATATAGATATAGATTTATATATATGTAGATATAGATTAATATAGATAGATATAGATATAGATTGATATAGAGATTTATATATATGTAGATATAGATTAATATAGATAGATATAGATATAGATTGATATAGATATAGATATAGATTGATATAGATATAGAAATAGATTGATGTATATGTAGATATAGATTAATATAGATAGATATAGATATAGATTGATATAGATATAGATAGAAAGATATAGATATAGATTGATATAGATATAGATTGATATAGATATAGATTGATATAGATATAGAAATAGATTGATGTATATGTAGATATAGATTGATATAGATATAGATTGATATAGATTGATATATAGATACAGATAGAAAGATATATAGATTGATATAGATATAGATATAGATTGCTATATATAGAGAGATTGATATAGATATAGATATAGATAGAAAAATATAGATAGATATAAATAGAGATAGAGATAGAGACAGAGATAGAGATAGATAGATAGATATAGGTATATAAAACCGGGGGTAATCTCAGGAAGAACCAAATTGGTGGGTGGGGGGCACTAGGAAAAGTTTAGGGTCATGATATGGATCTTGCAGGAAGTCATGGGAACCAGGAGGTTGTGAGAGCAATTACAGTTCTGACAGACAGGCAGCAAGTGAAAAAGGAGAGTCTACACATACAGTGAAGTTAGAGACTGAAAGGTAGAAGGGGACCAGCCTATGAAAGGCTTAAAAAGCCAAAAAGGAGCATCATCATCATCATCATCATCATCATCATCATCATCATCATCATCATCATCATCACAATAACAATAATAATAGCTAATATGTCTTTAGCACTTACTATGTGCTAAGCACTTTATAATAATTATCCCATTTGATTCTCACAACTACTATGGGAAGTAGGTGTTATTATTATCCCCATTTTACAGATAAGGAAACCGAGGCAGACAGAGGGTAAATGACTTGCCCAAAGTCACACAACTATAAAGAGAAGGCAGATTTAACTTATGTCTTCTTGACTCTGGGCCCTGCACTCTATCCACTGAGCCACCTAGATGTTTATATTTTGTCTTGAAGATTTTATGAGCAGCTAGATGGCACAGTAGATAGAACACCAGGTTTGGAATCAGGAAGACTCATCTTTCTGAGTTCAAATACAGTCTCAGACACTTATTCTGAGCAAGTCACAACCTTGTTTGCCTCATTTTCCCCATCTATAAAAGGAAAAGGTAAATCACTCCAGTCTATTTGCCAAACATATACCCCCAAATGGGGTCAAGAAGGGCTGGGCAGAACTAAAAACCAACTGAACAACCACAGAGGTCATACAGGTACAAAAATGAAAAATGTGAAAATGTGTTTTGAGCAATAATACACATATAACCCAGATTAAACTGTTTGTCAGCTCTGGGATCAGGGAAGGAAGATGGGAGGGAGACAACATGGATCATTTAAATTTGGAAAAATGTGTAAATTTGTTATTAAAATAAAGATAAAGCTAAATATATGTAATATATATGTATATATATATATATAAATTTAAAAAAAGAGAGATCATTAGAGTTCACTGAAAAGAAGTTAGTATGCTTGAGGAAAATCACTTTGGTATCTGAGTGAAGGATATATTGGAAGGGTGAGAAATTGGAGGCTGGGAGACCAACCAGAAGGCTACTTACTACCAGAGTCTAGATCTGATAAGGCTCTTAGGCCAGAGAAGTGGAGACAAGAGGATATATTTGAGAGTCAACATGAAGGGAGAACCCATATGACTTGACAACAAATTGTAATTATGTGTGTTCCAGTGTAGAGTAGAGAATGACATCAAGGTTGCAAGATTGGAAAACTTTAAGAATCTTGATGCCCCAGTGAGCAAGAGGGAAGTTTGGGAAGGAGGATGAGTTTTGGGGTTTGCCCTCCAAAAGAAGGGGCTCACAGCCCCTCCAAATCAGTTCATCCTATGCCTCTCGTATCCATGCCTTCCTAAAATATTCTGAAGAGGGTCCGTTGTTTGGGAGTCTTTTGCCATTGCACAGCTCTCAAAGGTATATGAGGTCTTCCCATTGGGTACTCCTCCCTCTTATTATGTCATCAACATATCCTTTTTTTTGTCACTCACACATTTCTCTGATGGTAGACTTTTCAATGCTTCTTTTGCATAATTCTTCATTTGCAATGGACTGGTCTGTTCACAATCCATTATGTTCTTTTTCATATCCTATCAGTTATATTTTTTAGAATCTACTGCACCATCGTCATGCTTCCATGAAAAGCTCTTCACCAGGAAACTCACCCTCATAGAGATTGCTTCAACTTTGTATGAAACTCATTGGAACCATCAGTTGCCTCTTTCCCTTTATTGGAAGGAAGGGAGTGGAGCAGAAACCCATCCTGAAGCTTCCTATAAAGAGGGTTCAAAAGCCCAATGAACCCTTTACTATCTGCTTCACTCTTTGGATTCCATTCCACCATCATCATGTCCTAGAACGAGGAACTTTGCAGAATTAGGATAATATAATTAAAAATAATGCTGAGTCAAAATAATGACAAAATGCAACAAATATTAAAGGATCAATCTATTAAAGCACACAGAATGTGTATAGATTAAGTGCTCTTTAAGGAAATGAAAAATGACTTAGCTGGAGGAATAATTGGTCCTCATGGCTGGGCTGTGCCAAATGACCATCCTTTCAAAGTCAACTTACAATTTTAATGATATACCAAGCAAGTGATCAAAGAACATCATCAAATAATAGTAAAAATTCATTTAGAGAAACAAAAGATTTAGAATTTCAAAAGGAATAATGAAAAGAGATAAGGGTAAAGGAGTAAAAATATATTCAGACCTCATAGTATTATTATTATTATTATTATTATTATTGAAACCCCTACTTTCTGTCTTAACAGTAAAATCAAAGAGCAAGGGCTAGATAAATGTAGTTAAGTGATGTGACTTGCCTAAGGTCACACAGGTAGGAAGTATCTGAGGTCAACTCTTCCTGATTCCAGGCCTGTCACTCTATCCACTGTGCCACCTAGATGACCCCTTCACATCATTATTATAATGCAGTCACCTTCAAAAGCATTTGGTATTGGTTAAAAAATAGAGATCAATAGAATAAATTAGAGAAGAGAGGATGAAAAACAATGGAAACTGATAACTCAGTATCCAATAAACTGAAAATTAAAAATTATCTGGTTGAGAACTATCTAGAAAAAAATTCTGGGAAAATTGTAAAACAATCTGGCAGAAATTGGACTTAGACCAATAATTTATATATGCCATAACCTGCAAGATTCAAAATGAACATTTGATCTGAATATTTAGGATTGCAACATAAAAAAAATTTGCAAGAGAGGCAGATAGTATACCTTTCCTATGCAGGAGATGTAGTTTTACTCACATAAGGGATAGAAATAATTACAAAGTATAAAATAAATAATTATGATTAAATGAAATTGAAGAGGTTCCAAAGAAAGAAAATCAAATTAATACATCTGATGTAGGAAAGGAAGTAATCAATGGAAAAACAATCTTAGTATCAGATTTTTCAGATGTTTGTATTTTGTCCTAAAGATTTTATGAGCATCGAGGTGGCACTATAGTGCATAGAGCACTGCGTCTGGAATCAGGAGGAGTCATCTTCCGGGGTTCAAATCTAGTCTCAGACAGTTACTAGTTGGGTGACTCTGGGCAAAGCACTTAACTTGATGTGCCTGTTTCCCTATTTGTAAAATGAGCTGGAGAAGGAAATGGCAAATCACTCCAGTATCTCTGCCAAGAGAACTCCAAATGGGGTCATGAAGAGTCAGACATGACTGAAAAATGCCTGAAAAACGTGCCATGGTGACAGCGAGGAGGTAATTAGCCTGAGAAAAAATCTGTGCTCCCTTTTTGGCTCCGATGGGACCATTCCTTCTTTGGGAGTATTCTGGAGCAATGTGAGAAACTGTATCATTTGAAAAACAAATAAAAACCATAGCCTGAATCACCTACTCTGATTTTAAGTGGCTAAAGGTAATGAGCTCAACTCCAAAAGAAAACCAAGACAGGAGCAGCAACTAATTCTGCCTGCTCAGATACACTGGTCTGACATAGGGGTCTCCTGCTTTGAAGGTTGATCCTATGTGGAAGCCGTGACCTGGAATTTCCTGGTAAGTGATGATATTTTGGGGAGAAACATTTTCCAAGGAGTCCCATACTGACTTTCCATATCTGGCCATGGAAGGAGGGTGCGTTTAGAAAGGGTTAAAATCTTGCCAATATTTTGGCTGATGAGACAAATTCAATTCATTATCTCTCAAATTTATTTTTAACATTTTTACACCATAAGTAATGAACAATCTCATTCGATAAATGCTCATCAACAATAAAAGTCCCTGTTCAGTTTGCCAACTGAGACTGAAGGGGAGAACCCGACGGAGCTGTTGGTTCAAATTGCTGAAATATGGTCGGCCAGTCTCTCTTGGCTCAGAGTTTGCATTTGTTTTTCTTTTATCTTTCTCCCTAGTCATAAATCTTTGACAGAGACGAGAGAGGCCCAGGAATGAAAAAGGAAAGGGTGAGAAGGGGGCTTACACTGCGCACATCCATCCTCCTAGCTAGGCAAGAGAGATTGCAAATCAAATAGCACAAATCAAAAGTCTCTCACAATTTCCAAAGAGGAAACTTGTTGGATGAAATCGTTCTGGGCCAGGAAGGAGGCACCTCAGATTAATGTCATATTCCAGAAGGGTCAAGTGATCACAAGGTGGGGAGCTGGGGGAGACTTTAAAATCACTGGGAAATGATTGGGAAGAATGACATCTAATTCTCTTCTGTGGTAGAATCAGTCCAAGCCTGGGAATCAAGGCTTCTGGTCCATATTTGGCCACCATTTTGTCCCCATGTTCGTCAGTAAATTACTAGATTTTTTTGCTGGGCCTCAGTTTCCTCTGCTATAAAATGAGGGAATTGGACTAGATGACCTCTAAGTTCTTTTCCTATCACTAATATTCTAGGATTCTTAAATATTTATTTTTCTAGAAATTTAAATGAAAATTTGGCATAAATTATTAAATTAGTTAGAACTGTAAGTGGTAAATCAGTATCAAATTTGGGATATGAGAATAGCTCAATGACAGGATGTGGGCACAAGGTCCCATTAGACCAGACTTAGGCAAAAGTTGGGGGAAAATGTTTATTCATTTTTTTTTTTTGAAGAAGAGCCTCTACCTACTCTGCATATCTCTTATTTGCACATAATTGTTTTTTTTTTTGTTGTTGTTGTCTACCCTCTCACCTCCTTAAGAATGGAGCTTCTTGAGGGCAGCAGGGACCTTTCTTTCCATTCCCAATGCTTAACACTACACAACCCATAGAATATGCTTAATATATGTTTGTTGATCATTGACTGTTGACCGCCATGTCTTCAGGGCTTGTTAGTTTCAGGCCAGTGCTCCAGCCTGTCACAATCATGACTCTTAGTTTATTCCATGGAGTATGTTGTCTGTCCTTCCAAGCCCAGGGTCATTTACAGATCTGAGAAGCATATCTTATATGTCTTTTATCATTTTTGTCATTGATAAAAATGTTGACCAGGATAAACCAAAGAGATTCTTACTGAGGCGACCATGGATTAATATGTTCTCTCTCATTGGACATAGTCCCACTTTCACACTGGCTTTCTAGAAACAAAATGCTTTCTCCCACAAAGAATTTTTCTTCCCTAAAAACCCTTACCTATCATCTTAGAATCAATACTATTTTGGTCCCAAAGCAGAAGAGTGGTAAGGGCTGGGCAATGGAGGTCAAATGACTTGACCAGGGTCACACAGCTAGGAACACAAAGAATATTTTTAATGGTTGGGACTTTGGGCATCAGGATAATTCAGAAGGGGTATAATTTTGGGCCCAGACAGAACCTTTTTCTGTTTCTTTAAATACCTTCATGTAATTAGTCACCTATACAACTTATATTATGCTGGATTTCCCTGTAAGAAAAAAGCAGTTCAGACTTCAGACAAGCAAAGGACCACTGTGCCAATGGGCAAGAGGAGCCAGCCTGGGCAGGGAAATGGATTTTTTTTTTTTACGTAGCCCATGGCCAAGACGGTTGTTTGAAAGAGCAGATGTCTCCAAGTTGTTCCCTGAACTTTTTTTGAACTCTTCCATCTAATGTAAGTTATATGTCATTGAAAATGCAGAAATGTAGCTTGGCCAGGAACAAGATGTATAATTGACCTTAAATTCCCAAATATGAAAGAAATGTTTCCTTTCCAACTCTAGACACAGAATGTTTCTTCCTTGAGCTGGACCCAGAAGAAAATGCACTTTGCAGGTTCCAATCATGAGGGCCTCTATTGTCTCTACTGAGCCTCAGTACTTTCTGAACCAAATTAAAATGAATGTCGGAACTGGACAAGAAAAATAAACAAGCAGGAAAAACTAGAACTATTTTTGTCTAAGAATCCTAACCCAAACACTTCAGGAGGAGATCCAATTCATGGGCATCTGACTTGCTTGGCTCTTGTTGGATCCTTAATCCATATAATCCAATAAAAAAAATCCTAAAAAAAAAATCGACTTAGAAAAAGTCGATTGACAGCATGCCACAAGATGAATTAATTCTCCTAAAGTCAAGTGCAAATGTAGAACTGATGCTCTGAAAAATCAGAGAATGGCATATAAATATCACAAACATCTCAGATGTTATTGAAGCTCATTTCTCCTTCCCTCTATGCACTGCTTTCCACTCCACCAAAGACTTGTGGTATTGTAAAGAAAGAAGAAGAAAATGAGCCCCATCTCGTTTCCATGCCTAAGATGGCTCATTTAAATGTATCAGCCCACGTACGAATGATGAAACCAGTTTGGATGGTAACATATCAGGTGAAAATCTGTTGTCAAAAGAAATCAGGGACCAGCAGCCAGAGCAGCCAACGGAGTGTGGAGAAAGTCGAATCAATTTAACTTTTCCATCTCCCCACAAAAACCTTCCTGGGAATAATAACCACAGCTCACATTTATAAACCACTTTACAGTTTACAAAGCGTTTTGCCTCGCCAAAATGCTGTGAAGTCAGTGGTGTAAACACAGAAATGGGAAATGTTAACTTAGGGTCAGGAGACCTGGACTCTGGCCCTGGCCTTCAGTCTTCTCATCTGTAAAATGGGAATAATATTCCGTTTAACAACTTACCTTCTAGGGCTCTGGGGAGGGGAGTGCTTGAAGACATGCAAGGAATATAGAAATTGAAATTGTTTTAAATTATAATATAAATGTCAGCCACTATTTTTACTCCCATTTTGTAAATGAGGGGAACTGAGGGTTAGAGAGATAAAATGATTTCTTTCCAGTCACACAGGTGCTCTGTCTCCAAGACCAGTGCAATGTCTCCTCAATAGGAGTCTACTTCCTTCAAGAAAAGATACCTTATATTTTGTCTATATTCATGCTCCAGCGTCTTGGATTCTGATTTTTGTCTTTGTATCCAAGTACATTTGTTGTTCTTTAGCTGTGTCTGACTCTTTGTGATCCCCTTTAAGTATTTCTTGGGAAAGATACTGGAGTAGTTTGTCATTTCCTTCTCCAACTCATTTGCAGATGAGGAAACTGAGGCAAAGAAGGTAAAGTGACTTGCTCAAGGTCACAACTGGTAAGTGTCTGAGGCTAGATTTGAACTCAGGAATATGAGTCTTCCAGACTCCAGTGCCAGTGCTCTGTGTACTATGGCACCACCTAGCTGCCCAGTACATAGTGGTCACTTAATAAATGTATTTTGATGAACTGTGTATGGGAATAGAGTCAAGAGACTTGTGTTCCAACTTCACTTACTAGTTGAGTGACACTGGGAAAGTCACTTAACTTTCTGGACCTTAGTTTTCCTTATCTGTAAAATTAGGTGTTAGACTTCTTTGTCTCAATTCAATATCTAGAATCTATGATAACCTAATTCATTCAATTGCCATATTGGGCTTGTTTTTTTTCTAAAGGCATAAGGTTTATTAGTCATTTATTACTTCTTTTTTATGTATGTAATATATTTTTATAAAACATATGCTTTAATATTTTATTTATAAAATTTATTTTATAAATATTCATAAAATTTATAAAATCTTTAAATTTATTTTTATTTATAAAAATATAAGATATTTATAAATTATAAAAGTATATATAAATATATACACATATTTACACATATATAGGAATAAATCACACATATACACACAAATACATATCTAAAACACACATGTACATATATACATATAAACACAAAACACAGATATATACATACATATAAACATAAAACATATATAAACACATACATATATACACATATACATATTCTCTATTTCTTTTTATTTTTAAATTATATGTCAAAACAATTTTTTAAGGATTGTTTTCTGGGACAGCTACATGGCTTAGTAAATTCAAATCCAATCTTGGAGTCAGGAGGTCCTGGGTTCAAATATGAACTCAGATACTTCCTAGCTGTGTGATCCTAGGCAAGTCACTTAACCTATATTGCTGAGCCCTTACTACAAAACATGGTATTGATTTTGAGACAGGTGTTTAAAAAAAATAATCATTTTGTGATTTTTTAGGATCCAAATTCTTTCCCTCCCTTCCCCAGCTTCCTTAGACAATAACCAATGTGATATAGGTTATTTCAATATTTTTATATCATTGTCATTTCCTTCTCCAATTCATTTGCAGATGAGAAAACTGAGGCAAAGAAGATAAAGTGACTTGCTCAAGGTCACACAGCTGGTAAGTGTTTGAGGCTAGATTTGAACTCAGGAATAAATATGAATCTCCCCGACTCCAGTGCCAGTGTACCATGGCACCACCTAGCTTCCCAGTACATAGTGGCCTACAGTCTTCCTGTCATGAAAGAAGACATATGTTGGGCATGTAAGAAAAAACTCATGAAAAAAATAAGGTAAGAAATGGTAGGGTTAGATCTGCATTCAGATTCTGACAGTTCCTTCGTTTTATGTTTGACAATAGTCAAATAAAGCAGTTCAGGTCCTCCAGCAAATATCCCGCCTTCAAGTCAGAGTTTGTAGATTTCCATGTAGATTTCCATTTGAAAGGCCGGTCTGTGCCTGACTTGTCTTGAGTTCTAACGCTGGATTTTACTGGATGACCTTATGGAGCCGGTTTCTGAAACTCTGGCGAAGTCGTGGGTCTGAGCATCTTTAAAGAGGGCTCTGTCCTTGTCGGGGGCAGAAAAAAAAAAAAAGTGGCTTAGCAGTTCGCTAAACAAAAGTCGTCTTTAGAGCTTTCTTGATCTTCATCTGCCACTGGTTCCTGATGGAAGCTGGGGCTCAGAACTGAGTCCTTCCCCTGACCATGCCAGTATAATTAAAAGTACGTGTGAGGCTCTCCAAGGGAGCGCGACAGTCCTATTTACCTTGTCGAAGTTAGACGATGTGACCTTGATTCTAACACATTTCCTTCTTAGGTGTCACGTTGTAGAAACGAATGAGGCGGCTTTATGACAGGAGCCTTCGCCCTCTCAGTGAGACCCTGGTGGAGAGATCTGCCTTTTGTTTATCGCATTACCGTGCCCTTAAATGGGGAGCTGTCCCACTTTCTTAATCTGTTTTTTTTTTTTTCTTGAAGAGAAATTATGAGAGGAGGCTCTTGTATCCAATGGGTAACCATAGGTTAGTTGGTGAACTTGTCCAGTCTTTATAAATGTTCTCTGGTTTCCTCTTCCTCTTTTTATATTCTTCTAGTTTACTCAGTATTCCTTTCTCTATTCTTGTAGCTCATTCAGTATTCCTTTCTCTATGTTTTCTAGTTTATTCAATATTCCTTTCTCTATTATTCTAGCTTATTCAGTATCCCTTTCTCCATTTTTCTTGTTTATTCAGTATTTCTTTCTCTATTTTTCTAGTTTATTCAGTATTCCTTTCTCTATTTTTTCTAGTTTATTCAGTATTCCTTTCTCTATTTTTTCTAGTTTATTCAGTATTCCTTTCTCTATTTTTCTAGTTTATTCAGTATTCCTTTCTCTATTTTTTCTAGTTTATTCAGTATTCCTTTCTCTATTATTCTAGCTTATTCAGTACTCCTTTCTCCATTTTTCTAGTTTATTCAGTATTTCTTTCTCTATTTTTCCTAGCTTATTCAGTATTCCTTTCTCCATTTTTCTAGTTTATTCAGCATTTCTTTCTCTATTCTTCTAGCTTATTCAGTATTCCTTTCTCTCTTCCTCCTTTCCTTCTCATTGTTTGACTATAGATATAGAATTCTGCTAATTCCAATAATTC
>NC_077232.1:45898213-45900713 GCF_027887165.1 Monodelphis domestica | reverse complement strand
CAGGAAAGAGTAGTCCTGTCTACAAGGAGAATTCTACTTCAGGGATACAATATGCGTGTGTGTGTGTGTGTGTGTGTGTGTGTGTGTGTGTGTGTGTGTAATATACAAAAAGAATGTTAATATAGATATTATTCCATTCATTCAGAAGTATGCCAACTCATTGGTCACTGAATAAACATCAACTATTTAGTGTACAATTCCTACAGTTAATGTTGTAGATGGTAAATAACTATTTTTAAGACTGAGCTTCCCTATCTCACCTAGACTAGAAAGAAAATAGTCCCTCAGAAGCTCATTCTCACTGGAAATTGGCATGGGAATTTTTATATGCTCCATTTCATACTGGCACTCGTTTGCCCCTTCTTAGGTAGTCTGGGGCCCCCTAGACCCCCTACACTCACCATATTGGTACTGGCTTAAAAATCGACACTTGATTGGCTATTTTGACATACAGCAGGACTTCATTTTACATGATCTCAACACACACAAATCCAGGTATAAGTGTGATTGGCAATCGTAGGAAAATACTACATGAAATAAAAAAAAATTAATTACATGCAAAATCTGTGCTATTTTAAAAATGAATTCCTCCTGTCCTGTTGCTCAGAATTCCTGAGTTCAAGTCACCCGCTAGGTTCAGCTTCCCCAGGGGTAGGGATGGCCAGCACGCACAATGATGCCCAGCCAAACTGTGATTTTTAGCATCCTCTTCTCCTTTTCCCACACTTTGTGGAAGTGGAAGGGACTGCAGAAACTGAGGGCTATTTTGCATTTCTCTATGTTCCTGAGGCTTCTGTGGCCAAAGAAAGCCTTCCCAAGAGGCCAGGTTACTTATATATGAGTCTCTCTGTCCTTAGCTACACTTCTACTCAGATTGCAGATAGAGTCTGCAGCCATACTTGAGGCATTTCCAGATTTGTAAGTCCAGCTCTGTCAGCAGAGTCTTTGAATTGAATTGATTAATGGAGAACCCATGACCCATGAGTCAGGAAAGAGAATGGGATGATTCAAGAAGAGCACTGACTCTTATCCAGGGATTCATATGATCTTAATATGAAATGGCATCGAAGCAGAACAGTCTAGGGCTCACGCTAACATTTTGCTTAACACAGAAAACAATGATTTTTTCTGCAGCAATATTTGTGTGTGTGTGTGTGTGTGTGTGTGTGTGTGTGTGTGTGTGTGTGTGTTTGGTAAGAGGAGTTTGCCCACAGTTTTAGAAGCAAATAAAAAAAAGGTGAAGATGTAGCATAGCTATTTCTCCAAACTCCCTTTGAAAAGTTTAAGCTGTTTGGTTCAAGAGAATTATACCATTAGTTATTGAAAGAATCAGCAACGATGACTTCAAAGTCATCATCATTGATCTTTGAAAGATCATGGAGAATGGGAGAAAAATGGTAGGATTGCAGAAATGCAAATACTGTATTAATTTTCCTAGAAGAAAGAGATGGAAGTCTGAAAAGTCTCAACTTTGACTTTCTTTCATGGAAAATTTCCTGTATTTCTTTCCCCCCTTCTTAAATCCCCCCTTTTTACCCTATATGAGTAACAGCTCTAAGATAGAGATCAAGGACTAGGCAAACAGAATTAAGTGACTTGCCCAAGGTTACACAGTAAGGTAGAGTTTGAGGATAGATTTGAACCCAAGACTTCCCAACTCCAGCCCTGGTCACTATTCACTGAGCCACCTAGCTGCCCCAATGAAGAAACCACAGCAAACAGAATTAAGTGACTTGTTGAGAGTCACACAACTATTAAGTGTCTGTGGTCAAATTTGAACTCTTGCAGATGAGTCTTCCTGACTCCAGGTCTAGCACTGTATACGCTGTACTACTTAGCTGCCTTCCTGCATTACTAAAGTGATGTCTAATGAAAATCTAGAAAAGGAAGCTGTTATCACAAAAGGCTGACATGTCTTAGACAAGGACAGGTTGTCAGACTAACCATGTTTCATTTGTTGACAACATGACTAGACCCATAAATTAGGGTAATGGTGGGGGGCTTTTTCTAGATTTTACCAAAGCTTTGGAAGATGCCATTCATGCTATTCTTGGGAATGGTATGGAAAGATACAGGCTAGTTCAAAATACAGTTATGTAAATTCACAATTAATTGAATTGTTGGAGCCTAATTGCAGTTGTTAATAGTTTGATGTTAGCTTGGAAGGAGGCCCCCAGAAGAGTGTCTCAAGGATCCGTGCTTGGTCCTGTGGGGTTGAACATTTTCATCAAGGATTTTGGTAAAACTATTGACGTCATATTTATCAGATCTGAAAATGGTACCAACCTGGAAGGGATATCTAGCATATTGGATGGCAGTCTTTAAAAGTCTTCTCATTAGGGCAGCTAGGTAACACAGTGGATTGAACTGGAGTTGGGAGGACCTGGGTTCAAATATGGTCTCAGATACTTCTTAGCTGTGTGACCATGGGCAAGTCACTTAACCCTGATTGGCTAGTCCTTGCTGTTCACTTTTCATAGAATTGATACTAACACAGAAG